>NW_009223427.1:0-48271 GCF_000690835.1 Fulmarus glacialis | reverse complement strand
GGGTCCACGGGCCGCTCGCCTGGCACGCTCCTGGGGCCGGAGCGAGGCAGCCCGGAGGGTGCCTGATTCCTCGGAGCCATGTCCACCTGCGAGGGGAGCAGCACCGGGCAGCTCGGGGAAGGAACTGGCTGATCCATGTCGGCCCGTCCCCCATATGGACTCGGTGCGCTCCACCGTCAGTGCTGTTCTTGCTTGTAATATATCCTCTGGTGGTGATGGGACATGTCTCTGGCTTGGTGTTTAGGCTCGGATGTGCTGGAGTCTGCGCAGTGTGGTTTTTTTTTTTTAATACGGTTATTTCTCAAGAATAGCTTAAAAGCTGAGAACTTGTAACCCTCTCTCTGCCATACTGTGCGTGAGGGGGGGCCTGGGACTTGTACTGAGTTGAGCACTAAGTTGAATTGCGTGAGATTTTTAGCACTGCAGTAGAACACTGAACTATTTTAACATCTTCGTTGTATAACTCTCATTTAATTTGGAAGCAGAACGATTGGACTGGGCACAATTAAACAAAATCTAGCAGATGCTATGTGCCACTATTGGTTTCAATTGCTTCATTTGCAAGCCAACTACAGACTGGGAAATCTAAGTGTGCTATAAACTGGCAGGTGCGGAGTGGCTACTCTACTGACTTTTTTTTATAGGGAGGAAAAGGCAATGCTTTTGAGCATGTGGAAATGTTTGATTGTGTTTGGCATCATTGCAATTTTAGTAATTTAAGAGTCCAAAGATTGAAATCGAGGATATGATACTGCTTTACTGCTTGGGTACTGGTTTCTCCCCCAGCACCACCCCAGCACTGCTGAATTTTCTTTGATGGTTCTCTCTGTTCTCACCACTATGTAGTTTAATAATCTCAAAGCATTAGATTATTGCATAATTTTCTCAGGGTCATAAAAGCACCAGCATACCTGTAATAAATGGGCTTTAAGGTAGCTCTGTCATTATTAGTGGTGGAAACATGCGCATGTCACTGTTAAGTTGCTTGTGTAATTTAGGCATGGAAAAACTTAATTGATAGGGTCTGCCTGTACAGCTATGGATGATCTGTGCCTGCCTGCAGAAGAACTTTCTGTACAATGAAATGAAGCAGTGTGGTAGACTGGAATAGTTACAAGAAAAGAAATGTAACAGAAGAGGCTTATAACTCCTCCTGTACCATTACCGAGTGTTGCTTAACAGCTGTTATGTTCTAGCTTGCCCTAAAGTCACTAATGATGTTACAGTTCGTCCTCAAATAATAACAATAGCTCTGTGGTGTTTCAGCTAGAATTTTTTTGAAAGCAGGGAGTGGGGTTGAGGAAGGCTGTATTCTTTCCTTTTCATGTTCACCTGCCTGCAACATAAAGACACTTCTGAAATAGTTCTAGCACAGAACAGTTTTACTTGAACTGTCATAAAAGCATTCCTTTAAATATGACAGTCTCTCCTAGTTTAGGAGGCCAAGCAGCTCTTGTTTGTGTTGGATGGACAGCAATGCTTGAGCTAAGTCTTGCAGGAGTGCTGATACTTCTCAGGTACCTTGTGCCAACTGCAGTTCCTGTGTTTTGGTTAAATATCAGTGATAAATGTTTGCTTACTGACTATACTAATAAAGTACCACTGACTGGAGCAAGATACTGTGATAGATGAGGGATTGTTTTCTCTTCTTGTCCTGATAAGAATAGGGACACTACCTCAAGCTGGCTAGACTGGATAAGAGCAGGTCTGTTAGAGGGGAGGAGGGCTGGGGATTTTCCTCCGATGGAAGAGAAGAGCACTTATCTCCCGATGGCAGTATCACATCCTCTCTGACTTTGAGTTTTGCCCAACTGCAAAAATAATAATTAGTAAGTAATAAGCAGATGGAAATGCAGATAAATTAAATTCTGTGTTCTTCTTGTTTTGGTAGTGAGCTGCAGGGTTGTTAGTCTCCAGCACAAGCTGGATCACAGGTTTCACTTCAGCACTATGGTAAAACTAGTTTTAACTTTGTGCCTGTTGTTAGTAGGCTGTTGTACATCTTAGCACAGTCTGTAAATTTTCTAACTGTTCCAAGGACATTCATGAGGAAAACTGCGAAGTTTCACTTAAATCTAACTTTTCTATGTAAGGTGGAGTTTGAAGTTGTTTTTGTTACTGCACAGCAGTCATGAACAGGCCCTGTCCTGGGGATGATTTTTGATATCCTGGCAAGGCAGTCTTTGCATGGGAAGTTTTAAACTTTAATGTCGGACTGAATCGTTTCCTTGTTTTTACTGTTGCTGCATGCTGTGCCTACAATGTGATCGGCAAGCTGCCAGTTTGAGTGCAGTTTCCCAACTTTTTGCTAAATCCTGCATTAACTTATCAAATTTACTATACCAGTCATTAATATTTTAAGGTTTTGTGTTTAATCTCAAGTATCTAAGGTGAACAAGACACAAAAATATTTTCTAGGCTTCTGCATAGGCAGGCCTACTCTATTTGTCACTTGTAAACAACTGGAAATTTTCAGAAGTACTTACATACATTGGTCTTTAAGACTTTACTCTTACTGGAGAATGACTGTGTCTCTTTCTCAAAACATTTTCAGCAATCTGAACTTCTTGAGATGTCCTGGAGGAAAGATGGAAGTAGCTTTCCTTGTTTTTTGGAAGGTTGTTCTCGACATGAGTGATATTATCCATCCTATAGTTGATTTTGAGGTCATAGTGCTGCGTAGGGAGTTGATTTACATGAATACATTTGTGGGGTTGGGATATGTATCTGAAACACCAGAACAAACAGATGAGCAAGTTTGAAATATATGTGAAAACATCACTCAGATTAATGTCTGCTGTTTCAGTTAGCTGCAAAGAAATGACTGATATGAAATGAGTGATGTCTGTTAGGACAAGAATTATAATGAAGCCATTTCTAGCAGCAAATTAATACGCAATAGGGACTAATGTTGTGAGAGCATTGGTAGCTAACTTGTCTGACCTTTAACTTCTGTTTGTTTCTGAAATAAATTAATATATTTTGTGCAGTGTTCATTTCCAGGAAGGCAAGACTTTATGTGCTTGCTAAGCATGCTTTTTGAAATATTCCATATAAAAGTCGGAGGAACTCTGAAGGCATTTAAATTCGGAAGTTGATCCTCTGCCCACTTAAGAAACCTGGAATGAAATCTGAGGAATTTGAAGATCTGTCTTTCTTCCCCACTGTTAATTCTTTTTTGACTGAATTTATCTCCTAAGACTTGAAGGTAATGCCCATTGTATTCTGTAGCTGTATGAACAAGTTACTGGGAGATGATCTAGTGTATAAACTAATGCTAGGCAAGTAACTACCTGTTGGTGTTAACTGGAGTTCTCACTCTGCAGCAAAGCAAGGAGCTTACCCTCCCCCTTTGCGTTTGGGAGGGAGCATACATATGCTATTATAGTGCCACAGCTGGTAAATTCACTTAATGAATTACTTCCATAGCAGGTTGTTCATGCGCTTACATATCCTAAAGCTATCTAGTTAGTTTGCCTGGAGTCTATCACTGAGAATTCCAGCTTCTCCATGGGGATGTTACTCGCTGAGGTATCAACACTAGTTTGTATCTCATTCTAGCATGAGAATAATAGATCTTTGTGCTCAGTGTGATCTGTGAAGCTAAATAAGTCTCTTCTCCCTTTCCCATTGACTAAACAGAAAAAATAGCTATGCTAATTTTATAATGGTTAGTAGCTGGCTTCTCTTTAAGGTTGGAAAAACTTAAAGCAGAATGTTTGACGCCAAAGATGGCATTACTGAGCAATATAGCATCCAAGGCAGTCTGACAAAAGTTACCTGAGTGAACACAGGTAAGCTGGGTATTGGAATTCCTGTTTGATGCCAGCTCGATGAACTCATGAGCAGGGCTAATAGGAAATGAAATATAATGTGAAAGAGAAGTCCGTTTGGGCCTCTGCAGAAATGGTTTATGAAAGACCAGCTTCTTTTAAAAGAATCGCCCTGCTCTTCTGTGTCCTGGAGGAATAGATAAGAGAACTGTCAAAGCTGTAAGACTGCACAAAATGCCTTTTGGGAGAAGACTTGGCTTACAGCTTGGTTACTGGGCCTCTATTTACAGCTTGTATAAGGGATATTCTGATATGCTTTTGCTAGGAGGGGAGATGTCTCATCTAATACTTTTTTCTTGTTCTAGATATATTTCCAGCTTTATTTTCAGTGCAGACAATGAGCAAATGACTGATTGCATTTTCAGCCCTACATACCAGTGCAGACAATGAGCAAATGACTGATTGCATTTTCAGCCCTACATACCAGTGATTTCTGCATGGCAAGGTGGGATTTGTGTGCTACTGCAAGTCTTGGCAGGTTTCTTTTAAAAGACTGGAATAGAAGCCAAAACCTGAAAGGCAGTGGAGTTGAAGACTTGAACTAGTAAAGTGTTGTACAAATTACAGATGTGGAGTGCAGAATATAATTTCCAGTAAATTGGTATTTGAGAGTAGAACTTAATTTGCTCTTATGCAGTTGTTGCTCAAGTGAGATCAGAATCAGGTTCCCATCTGTAGTTAGTGTCAAATCATAATACCTTTTTTTTTCTCCCCCACCATTGCCTTAGAGATAGTCATGTTGAATTTACAAGTTCTTACTGGTCTCAGTAAAATATTTGAAGTGTCTTTTGAGCAATGTGTTGTATAATGATTCCAGGACAACAAGGCTTTTTTTTTTCTTTCTTTCTTCCCTCCCCCCCGCCCCTTGTATTGAAAATTATAGAAACCTGTTGGAGAACATGTGTCAACTGCTTGTACTGATGTGTTAGGACTACTTCTCGTATGTTGTTCGTACTTGGAAAAGTTGTTCTTGCCTCTTATCTTCTCAAACGGGGTGCTACTGCTGAGTGGAAGAATAAGTGTAGTTATTTTAACTGTCTCTGTAAGCCCAGTCTTACGATACTACTGCCTGCAAACTTGCATGCTATGCCTTATTCCCCTCCTCAACCCCTTCTGCATTTTCAGCTCCTCAGGTAAATGTAAGAAAGGGTCTTCTAGCTTTTACTGGTGGCTGTTCATTTATGTTGGTCTGTGTAGTGTGATCTACTCGGGGAACCTTAAACAACTGGGAAATGAAAAGTACCATCTGTCAATCCTCTGCCTAATATGGAAATCATCACACTACTGATTTCAGGGGAGGAACAGTCACTCCAAGTACATGAACTGCTAGGCATGGAGGCAGAAGCTTGGCTTCCTTTAATGTATTGCTTAGACATAGAATAGTAGTGAAAGTGACTGCTGTAGAAGATTAGGTTAAGGTTCTTGATAGAATCAAATCACTTTCTTAAAACAAGAAGTCATCTTGCTTTTAAGAAATAATTTCTTAAATACTTCGTAATTCTGCACTAATACTAAGGAACTGTTCTTGTTAATGACAGCAGTGTGATTCTAAACATGGCCTTAAAGCTGTCCTCAAGGCAGCTATCACTTATCTTTCAAGCAACAAAATCTTAAGCTTGGGCATAAGGGAGGGAATGCAGTACAAAATACTTAAAAGGAAATCTTTCTAGATGCTGGTATGTCAGACTTCTTAGTACAGCAATTGTTTGGAAACGTGCAGTAAGTAATGCTTTTAATACCCACAGAACTGGGGTATTTTCTAGAGCTACTAGTACTGTAGAAATAAGTACCTACTGAAAACTTACATGTTATGCTCCGAGATTTAAAAGGCAAAAAAACTCTTTCAAAATAAAATAATGGTGGTAGGAGCATTAAGAAATGCAACTTCTGCTATTAAGCTTAACTTTTTCAATGGAAAAATGAACACACTATCCACTGAATATTCAGAGAGCAGATGTGATTAAATACTTGTGGAACCTTCAGATGCTACTAGGAATCTTGCTTGTTTGAGAAGACCCTTAAAATGCAATCTGGTGGTTTTAAAGGGGTTGGAAGTTGGCTCGTGACAGACTGAGACTCTAAGAATAACATTCAGTCTAAGTACTTTGAGTTGCAGACATATCACTGTTTCATTAATCAAATATCAAACTGAGCTGTTCTGTAGTCTAAACTGTTGTTGACTTCTTATTTCCGTAGTGTATTAGAACTGACTAGATTAAGCTTTTGTGAGTTTTAAAGAGCAGCATACTGCTGTCTATCTCTGTTTTCAATTAATCTTCTAAACCTAGACTTGTCTCCCCAGTGTTTGTCCTCTCTACACTGTAAGGAAAAATTTCATGGATCCACAGAAAGGACAATAAATATGATCTACGAAGACTAAACTGTTGGTTGGAGGGGGATGTTAAACAAGCAGTCTTCAGACAGTTGTATTTCCCTCTTCCTTCTCCACCCAAGTGAAAGATGGATATTAAACCATTTGTAGTCTCAACATATGGCATGGTGTGCTGTCCTGTAGAAAAGCAGTTAGATTGGCTAGATGTATTCAGAATAGTCTGAGAACTTGACATAAAGAGAAGTAGTAACCAGCTCCCCTTCTGTGTTTGTTCCTTTCAGGAGGATGGTGTGGCTTGCCCTACCTCTGGGATTACTCTCTTCTTTTTCCCCTCAATGCTATACTGACCACTAGGCTGGACTGGCCAGCAGCCATTAGCGTGCACATAACAACGGCATTTGCTGTCCCAGGAAAATGCTCCTGTTGTTAAGACTCTTGTTTTGCTAGCAGTGGCAGAGGTTTCTGTGGTAACAAGTGTCGTGAATGATGTTAAAGAAGCTTAGGTAAGTCGGTAAGTCTTGAGCCCTTTGAACTGATAAAAAGGTGCTTGTTGCGTGGAACTGAGCTACTAAAGTTTAAGTGTTTTACAGCGTCCTTGTACCAACTTAATTGGTGATTTTGAAATCAAAATTCTTCTAATCTACTCTTTAGTAGAGACAGCTCTTAGCAGGTACAGTATATTCAATAGGAATGTTCAAGGGAATGCTCCTCTGGTGCAGGAAGGACTATGCCAAGCTCGAGATCTTTCCACCAGTTACACATCCTAGCCTGTTATTGACAAAACTGAAACTGGTGTTAACCTCCATTTGCAAAGGAAGAAAACCTTGTTGTTAAGTGAAGGTTAACAAATGTGTTGGCTAGCCCAGCCTAAATCTGAGCTCTTTCAGATCTAGACAAATCCTTGGCAACACACAGTCCGATCCAGTTACAGCCCAGTTGTCTACCCCTCTTTGCCGTGTTATCACATGTCACTAAGTCAGTCTCCACATGAACATGCTTCTTAACTGTACTTGTGAGTTCTGAGAGTCTGGAGAAGTTTTCCAGCTTAACCAGGTTGTAGTCACAAAGCTGAACGTTTCTTTTGGCACCAATGCCCAGTCAAGCAGCTTGCGCCTCCCCCTCAATTGTGCTGGTGCAGCTGTTTCAGAGGCTGTAGAGCGCACAGCACATCACCTTGTGTTTGTTCAAGATAAGTTGGTGCCTGGACCTAGGACGGTGGTGCCAACACAGAGGGCAGCAGTCCTGTACTGTTCAACAGTACAGCTGAACTGACCCTGCACCCTGCAGATGAAGCTGCATAGCTCTGCTTTTTGTTTGTCTTCAGCTCTAGTGCTCATTGGACTCTTACTGAGGTGATACAGTTTGTAGAAAACTGTTCGTATTGGATTGCTTTTTCTGCTGGTTTGGTTTGTTTAGCTGACTTGACTCTCAGCAGCGTTGGATATGTGGCAAAATTAGCTGGAAAGGCAGCGCGCTACTGCGTGGTGCTGGAAATGGGAAAGAGGGGGAGAGCGTTTGTGTGAGTGGGTGGTTAAGACTCGGCTTTGCTACTGAAACAGGCTTGAAGAGGCAACAGGGGAGAGCGGAGGAGGCAGTTATTGGCACTGTCCTGGTGGCAGAGTAAATGTACTTTGAGCTGTTGCCTTAGCAAGGGACTTTTGTGCAGCAACACCAATGATGCCTGGCAGAGACTCAGGAGTTGTGGAGAGTAGGTTGGGGCTCTGAAGTATATGGACATGGTTAGGCTCTGTATCAATTATTATGGGTTAGTTGCAGGAAAATGATATGGCAGCCCAGGCCTCTTTCTCTAAGTGCTTAGCAGCAGGGACTGTGATGAAAACTACTTTGGTCGTAGCTGTGTGAGAAAAATAATCTTCCTCCGGTGGAGATAAAGTGAACACATGCAAAATGTGATTTTTTTTTTTTGGGTTTCAATTCTCCCTAAATGTGACTTGTGTGGGGCTTTTTTCCTGTTTCGATTCACATTGTTGATCTGGGCATTGTGTTGGCCCATGTTGTGTGTCCTCGGGTCACACTTCCCTTTCATCTGGTGGGTGTGTTAGTGACGCTAGCAGGTTCAGAACAGTTGAGAAGGGAGGGGGAGGTGGAATTGAAATACTCCCTGAAGGTGTCTGAAGGTAGTTACTCTATCAGTTTTTCTAGGTACATGATCTAGAGAAGGCAGTTTCTTAAGGTAAACCCAGTCTCTCCCTGCACTGCTCTTTATTCTTTGAAATGAAATGTATAACTTTTTATTAAAACAGAATTATGGAGTTCAGTGCTGGAAAAGCTGGATGGGAGGCTCTCTTAGCTGCAGGAACTTAAAGGGAGGTGGGAAGCTGAGTGTAAACTGGAGGCTGGGCTGAAAGATCACTTTTGCTTAGAAGCTTCAGATTGTTAGAAGTGTGGTTTGATGAAAAAGGAAAAATTAAAGCCTCTTTGGCTTGCTCTGTTTCTTTAAACCTGTTGGTGTTCCTGACTGACAGCTTGTTTATCCTGGAAATGAGTATGAAAACTGGTTCTTTGGCATACCTCCCTGTACAGCAAAAGTGAGCACTTGCTTTGCTTGCTGCTGAGCTCCTCTGTGGCCGTGGTACAGGTGCAGCTGGGTGACTAAACCTATTCTGGCTGCTAATCTGAAGATGAAACATGGGGTAATTGCAGTTGGCATCTCTTGCCTTACTCTTTTCTCCCTATCCTTTTCACTAAAAATCTTGGTTTGGGTTAGCTGATCGTTCTTTGAATTATCAGCTGCTGACATGAGGAATACGTACAAGGTACATAAAATGTAGTTATGGCCTAAACCAATTAGAAAATACTGACTGAATCTTCTTGGGTGAACAACAACCTTAAATAAAATCACTCTGAAATACAAGCAGAAGTCTGCCTAGTTTAAATCTGTGTGGCCTGCAAGGATCCGGTTAGCCTGCAGTGTTCTTGAAGAGCTTTCACTTGCCATTTCCAGAGTCCATAGTGAACTAGGGCATTGTCAGATCCGGTGTATTCTCATTCCCATCCTCAAGAACCTGGGGGATGGGTAAGAAAGGGGAGAAAAGGTGAGGAAGAGGCCTTTTAGTGCTTTCATCTGCCTTAGTATTCTAAAGCAGCATTCTTTGAGGGGGCTGGAAAAGTACTGGTAAACCTTACTGTGGGTAGAGATCCTGTTAGGTCCTTCAGTGAGTGTGCTAATAATAGCTGTGTTTTTTAGGCAGAGTGGAAGAAGGATGAGAAGCATGCTTTGTCACTATCCCTGCCCTCCAAGTTTTTCCTTGTAGCTATGGAGAAACATCTTTCTTACTTAGTTCATGATGTGCTTTCAGAAAAGCAATCCTTTTTTGTATATATATACTTTTTTTTTTTTTTTTGCTACTTACTAGGTTGTGTCAGGGTTTGTGTGCTTCTGTCTTAGTCTCTGCTTATTGGTATTCTTCTACTTGTATGCATTTGGTGAAAATCGCTGAATTTGAGGGTTGACTTTTTTGCCGCACCTCTTCATTATAATGAAGTCTTCCTCTAGCTTTTCTGTCCCCTTAAATGGAGAATGCAAAATGCCAGCTTATCAGTATTTTGGATAGCTATGGGAGAGCTGTCTGCTCCCTGCATGCATGCACACAGACCATTCAACAGAGAAGCGATTTAAAGCACTTAGGAGTAGACAGGCCTATTGTTTGATTAGTTATGACGCTTCATAGGTATCTAGGTCATCAGAATATCTTCTTTTTCCCCTTCCCTGGCAGAATTGTAGTTTCAGGTACTTCTTGTGCTTCTGCTCACAGTTTATGTAACAGTTCCAGATCTGTCCTTTGACATCCCATTGCTCTGAAGGAACAGAGAGAGTTAAATGCGTCTTCCCCCCTTCCTTACTCCTCTGTCAGTCTTATTGGATATCCAAACAAATCTTTGGAACTTAGCTCATCGGTCCTATTTATAGCTGAAATATTCAAAACATTTAATTATTTCTGGCCTTAAAATGAGCTACTTGGCAGTATTTGCTAGTCAGCAATAGGAAAGCAGTGATGCATTAAGGTCTGTGGCAGCCCCATAGCTTTCATGTGGGTCTTGCTGTGAGTTTATTGCATGGAATAGGACTGCTGGAGAAAGAGGAGGACAATTTTGTGACTTAAATCTAGTGACTTTTTTTTTTCAGTAGGTGTGCCAGTTTTTTTACCTTGTCCAAGTAAGGTTTGAAGGTTAACCTGGTTTTTTTCAGTGCTCTGGAACTCAGTTCACACATGCCTACACTTTCCTCAGTTCACTACACCAAAACAAGAAACATTTAAACAGTTTGTCTCGTTTCTCTCTAAGGAAAATTTCCTAGGTGAAGCTCTGAGAGAATGCATTACATTTAAATGTGGTGCACAAGTTTCCTCGTGATAGCTTATTTTAAGCTTTTGATTCAAGCTGTGAACTCCCTCAGGCCGTGGAGGTAGAACAAGATTTCAAGCCACATGGTTTGATGTTAGTGTAGCCCACTTCAGCTTGCTTTACCATTCAGGTGTGTGTGTGAACTTACCATGCATCTGTATTGAACTCTGAGGGGGAGACTTAGGTCGCTTTTGTATGGACACAAACATGTGGTGTCTGTAGAGCACCAGGAAAAAGAGTTCAGGGGTGCTGAGAGCTGAAGTATCTAGGCGTACTGGAAGTTTTGATTTAAAGTTGGACTTCTAGCAAAGTGCAGGTTTCTGTACAAACAAGGTATTAGGACTACCAGCTTGAAGATGTAGAGAGTGAAGTCTTTGTAACTCCTTATGATAGAGCAAATGGAAGGAGTACTGATGAGAGCCATCTACGCTAATGAAAGTGACTTCTTTAGACTTTGTTCATAATCCAAGTTTTAAACCACTAAAAAGCAAATGAGATTTAAAGTTATTTTAATGTTGTGCTGCATCTGTGTGCAGTTGTCTGTGTCCAACCCACTGTCCAGAGAAGCAATTATTAGTTGTCATTCAGTGCTTGTTGATCAAAAACCTATACTGTGTCTATAACCAACTGAGTGTATCAATTAGTGTGTGCCTTTTTTTGTCATGAAAGAATGTGAATGATGTGTTTAACGAGCTCAGGCTGTATTTGGGTTGAAACTTAAAGGTAACTGTTGGTACTTTATTTCAATTAAGGTGCTTAAAGGGAGGAACTTGAATTTAAAGCAGGCTGTCTCCTATTTTCATAGCTCACAGGTTGAGCTGTTCTCACTCCCATGTTCTTACACTGCAGGACAAATAGGTCATCAGCTGCTAGCTATGTACTTAGGGGAAGCAGGAATTAGCTTTTCATTTTACCTCATAATTTAAGAAGCGGTTCATTTAGTTGAGTTTGTTCAGTTGAAATACTGTCTGTACATACACAAGAAGCTACTGTTCTCAAAATCTGGCTTAGCATTTCAACAATCGGTGCTTGTTCTGGATACTTGGCTGATAAGTGTCAATAGTAGTCCTGCTGTAGTTGTTGCTGAGTGGACTGAAGAGTTTATAGGGAAACTGTGTGGTAATATCTTCTCTTGGCTATATTTGCTTCCATTCAAGTCTGTCTGCTTCTTTGTCTTGCTGTATAGGATTGCTTCTCTTGTATCTCCTAGCCTGTTTGATCTGGGTTAGGAAGTGGTTATGCACAATCAGAACTTTGCATTAGCTTACATGCTCTAATTCAATGATTTAGGTTGGAAGAAGCCAAAATGGAGTAGGAAGTGATTAGCGAACAGCCATAGAAATAGGGCTGAATGGGTGGCAGACTTCACGGGCAATTCCAGTTGATGATCTTTTTGCATCAGCTCCAGCCAGAGTGGTAGATATGACTGAAGTCTGGAGTATGTTAGTTCAGTAGCACAGAAGCTTCAAAGGTCAGGTGAACATCTTGGGGTGGGTGGGGGGGGAAAGTAGCTGTGGCTTTCTGGGCCTGCAACACTGCACTACAAGCTCTAGTGCCATATGCTTTGACAGATGAGAGCTTTTCTGTATGTACTAGAAGCCTGAGATCCAGTCTTCTGTGCACATGGGGATTTCCAACAGCATTGAGACCAACCCCATGAGTGAATTGGATGAATCTACCAGCCTGTCTTTAGTACTGTGGCAGGAGGCAGTGTTGCCTGGCTGTTCTGCATGCAGTGCAAGGAGCCATCGGCCATGCCTCTGAAACAACCACTCTCTGAGTGTGAATGTATGGAGTGGATGTGCTGGGTCTGTAACCCCATTACTGGAATGGAACTGGACTTCTCAAAGTGCTGAGACACTATAAAAAACAAACAACAAAAAACCCCCAAAACAACAAAAGTCTGTTGCTTTGATTGCCTCTGTAGCAGTACTGAATGTGTTGTCACAGAGACCTATATAGGGAGGCTGTCATGAGCTTTGCAAGTCCAAATTACTGTCCAGTTGGCTAGAAACACTTCATTGTAGGGGTGGTCATTTTGTGAATGCCACCTCTTCTGAAGTTAGTCCCCATCCATTCCTATACTTGGTTTGCTGGGACTGTTGCAAGAACCTAGAGCAGTTTGTGGTCCTTAGACTGGGCTTTAGGACAAATCCACTTAAATTCTGAGTTTTAAGTAGTACACTGACATGCTGGGGCAGGTGAGGAAAGGGGCGGGGTGGAAGTAATGAGTAGGGCTTCAAGTTCTGAATTTCATTAACTCTTGGCCTGACTTGACTTGATAGTGCTATCAGCACGCTTATTTTATGAACTACTTACAGAACTTACTACTGTGCTTCTGCAGCTTTTGCAGAAAACTGGACTGTGAAGTGGGACTTCTTGTCCTGACTATTGTTTTGAGAGACTGCTCTGAAAGTAGTTCTTGGAAGTGGAATGTGATCTTTCTGCTCAGGATGCCGAAGCCTTCTAGAAGGGCTTCCAAAGTACTCCAGTGCTGCCTGAGACTAGCCAGAGTAACAGGGTAGGCAGCCAGAAGGTAGTATAAAGGACCAAAAAGGTTGTGACATCTGCCTAGGAGCACGTGACAGTTTAGCAAATGCTGATTATGTTGCTGGGGCGAGCAGTAGCACTTGTTCTACAGTTAACGTGCTTAACTTGTGCGATGTCTGTCCCGGTAACTACCAACTAGTTCAAAATCTCTTGAAGGGAAAGGTGTTCCCTGCAACTGGAGCATGAAGTTATCAAACCAGCTCTTCTGGATGGATCAAGTTTCCTTCACAGCTGTCAACACTGTAGTTCTCCACCCTCTAAAGTGCTTGATTCATGCAGTGATGGTCTTTTCTGTAGGTAGGTTGGGAACTTTCAGATATATTAGGCTGGCTAGTCAAAAAAAAACCCCAACAAACCAACCTGACCCCAAACAAACAAAAAACCCAACTTGATGCTCTGGACTTGACTTTCCAATTTCTGCTGCTAAGTCAAATCTAATAGGAATTGAATAGGGACTAAGATGAATCTTCTCTCCTGTCCCCTCTGAGCTAAGTGAGCTCCAGGGGTGCAGAATACTATTAACAAGATGTTGTGAGTTTTTAATGGGCATATTGTGTGTAAGTTCTTGATAGTACTATCTACTTGCGATAGGGAGAATCTGCTTCTTTAGAAGTAACTAATGATAAAAGACCACTCTACTTGTTTGTTCAGAAAGCTTCTTGGCTTGAAGAGGCTTTGGGTGGCTATGCTCTGCACTGGCGGAAGGAGGCTGCTACAACTCGCACTTTGAGGTCTGCTAAGGTTCTGATGACTTCCAGGTAGGAAAAGATGGTTAATGTTGGGCCCCAAGTGAATGAAGAGAAGTTGCAGGTGTTGCTTCAGACTATTTTACAGTCTACCTTAGTTTACGAAACTGATACCTTATCTTCGCTGAAGCGAAGTATGCATTTAAATAAAAGAATATAAGGCTGTTTTAAGTAATCAGGTTAAACTTGTTGCCTGGGGAATACGTAGAAGCAGAGGCTACATTGTGTGAATATCTGTTTGCTAAAACATAGGCATCTCTTCTTGGAGCTATCTAATCTTAATGCTTTTATCAATAGAATTATTCCCTTTATGTTTCTAGGCTGTGACGCTGAAGGCTTTCTTTCTGACTGTCAGAATCTTCGTACCTCACCTCCCAAGTTTTCTGGCCTCCAGAGGATGCTACCTATATGGGGCAAAACCTGTTCTGTAAACTCTTTCAAAAAGAGGGCTTGTTTAATTTCTGGGAATACAAAAGCTTTAGGCCAAAGGTGAGAGTTTTTCTTCTGAAGTGGTGACCCATATTGTGTCAATGTAGTTTGTATAGTTTGGTGTCCTGTTGATAGCTTTTCTTTTTAAGGTTCCTCCTTCCAGTTGTCAGGCCTGCTGGTGTAATTGAATTTTTTGGCCTGCTTTGTCAATCATTTTGAGTTAGGGTGATGCTAGGGGCTGTTTTGCACACCCACTTGGGTAGTCTTGGAGTTTAGTTCTAGCTGCTTAGGATTTAACCATTCAAATTTACTTCCTGTTCAAACCAAGTACTGCACTAGCTTAATACATTCAAACCAATGTTTTTTAAGATTTAGTTCCACTGGCCTTTGAAGCAGCACAGATTAGATGCTTGGAAATGGAAGCGTCCTCTCTGATTTGCAATGGAGTGAAATGTTGTCAGAACTGGCTGAAAACTCCAGTTTTTCAAGTTCGTGGTAATAACTCAAATGTCTCATTACATCCACAAAACAGAGTGCGTTGGAGCACTGCTCATAAGTCTTTTGCTGAGGATGGTATCTAGGATGCAAAATCTGGCAGGAATGACTTGTCAGGTCCTGTGGGTATTGGCAGGGTCTCTGCCATGAATGAATTAAACTGTGATGCGTTCCATGGTGCCTCATGACACATCCTGCACGAGAACACTGCTTCTGGGCTGCTTTCACAGGAAGCGTGAGGGCCACGTAACATACCTGTATGCAATGCATCAAGTAACTGGAGATGGCTGCTTCTTTGTTAAAGCAAAGCTTGGAAATGCAAGCGTGACTAGCAGTCCAACGTACTTAAATTCATAGAGTGATGTTCCCAGATAAGTAACTGCTAGGAAGGTGCCTCAGGTTTGTGCACATGGGATTCTGGTAGAATATGGCAAAATGTAGATCTGGAGTTGGAAGCAGTTTTGTGCTTACAGAATTGCCTCCAAGTGCTTGATAGGAAAAGTGGAATCAGGGCAGTGGTAGAGTTCATTTCTGCTGTGGGACAAACTTCAATGTTGTGGTACTCAAACAAGAGAGGGGGCTTCATATTGGACAGGTCAGTTTGTTTGGCTTTCTTGCTATATGTCTGAAGGGCTGTGTTACCTTGATTTATCATTCATAAGTAATTTAAATCTCATCTGAGTTATAGTTCTTTCAGCTACTGGTTGATCCTGAAAGGGTATTGATTCTTAAATTATGTATAAAATACTCTCTTAACTCTTTTTGAAAGAGTTGGTACTTAGTATTGTTAAATCTTGCTTAAAAATGTGTCGTAGGAAGAGTATGAAGCCAGAAACTACTTCAGTGTTTTTTGTTTTTCTTATCCTGGAAGTGTTAGGCATTGCACATGCTCAGGAGTTTGTCCTCTTGCAAAGCAGTGAATAGGCACTCTGAAGTCTGTGCTGTATTGAGAATTGAAACAGGTGTAATGTGTTGGAATTAGAGAGGAATTTAGTCATCTGATGTATGTAATCCTAAGGTACATACTAGATCAGTGATCTTGCTTGTACATGTTGGCAAACAAAACTGACAGAAACATTGATTTTTTTTTTTTTTTTTTCTTTTTTCTTCTTCCTTACAATAGTATAAGAAGGTGGTGATCTAAAAATGGCCTTTTTTGGTCCTCTCTGGAGCTTATTTTAAGCTAATGAATTTTTTCCAGATAAGAGAGAAAAAGCCCTTGATTTTTAATGGAAGTTATACTTAAGAAGCCTTTAAAAGGGGTTTTGATGCTGAAAACCAGTTTTCTTTTGTGATTTCGTAAAACATAGAGAATGCTGAAGATCTGAAAAGTAGGCTATACACAAAGCTGATGAAAACGGACAGGGAACTTCTGTTATCTCATTGTCTGCACCTGTGCATTCCCAAGAACATCACTTTCGCTGCTGGGAATGAAAACCCAGCTCAAGGCTTCACTTGAAAGAAATGTCTTGTGCCCTAAGCTCTGACTTACTAATGTACTGTAACCTGTCAATTTGCAGGTAAGCATTATGAGGAAGAAGAAGAGGAGGATGCCCTACCTGACTCAGATGCCCTGCCAGACTCAGATGATGAAGTGGATTTGGATAAGCCGCGCCCCATACAGATTGTTCTTGCTCATGAAGATGACCATAACTTTGAATTAGATGAAGAAGCATTGGAAAAAATCTTGCTTCAGGAACACATCAAAGATCTTAACATAGTAGTTGTGTCTGTAGCAGGAGCTTTCCGCAAAGGAAAATCTTTTCTGCTGGACTTCATGCTTAGATACATGTATAACAGGGTGAGTAATTTGGATTTTCCCTGCAGGAGAAAAGTTGTTTGGTATTTTAGTCATTTACCTTTGTATTTGTTAACTTGAGCACAAATATAGCAGGTCAAATTTTTCTTACTTATTGGGGGGTGGGGAAGCCAGCTACTCTGTTTCTACTCTGTGAAGAAGTGTATTTAAGCAACAGTTTTCAGTATAAATTTTCCTGCAGTTACCAAGGGAACTTATTGGTGTCCTGATGTAAGTGGGCATGAGAAGAACTTGAATGAGGGAGTATGGTGGTCTTCTAGTTGAGCTTTGGAGAAGGGCTCATCCATGTGGTGGCTTGGAGGAATCTTGCTTTGGCTTGATCTCCTGAAATCGTATTGTAGCACTAGCTTAGCCATTGCAAAAAGAAGAGTCTTTTCAGGTAGCTATTGGAGGACTGAATCTGCTTAAATCTGAGGTATGGCAAAAGGGAGAAAGTCTCCTGTTTGCTGCTTGGAATGTGCATAATCCAGGAACTTTTAAAATCCTTTTAAGTCATTGGTTAATGAATGCCTGATCTAAAATTTAATTCCTTCTCTTAGTTTGTAGCTTTTCGCTGGTGTTGTCTTGTGTCTACTATTCTTCGAACTCTTGGCTGATATGGAGAAGGTGGCGTAGGGCCTCCTGTGAACATACACATCTGCCTGTCACAGGCTGTAGTGTGTTTCTTTTAATCTGCATAGTGAATATTGACAATTTGGTGTTTTGTTGCTTTTTGAAGCTTTTAAAAAACTGGAACTGTTTACTTTTTTGGTAGCTGTTCTTTGGAGTTGGAATTCACGTAGCAGAAACTAACCATGACTGCATCTATTTTACCTTTGTGCTAGCTGGCTTGAGGAGAAGTCAAGATGAACCCTGCAGTTACAGGAAATATGGGAATATTGCAAAGAAGCTGCTGGTAGTTGGCAGATGAAGACGTCTTTTCTCTCACTCCCAGTAGTGCCTGCTATTGAATTCCTCTCACTGATTTGCCAAGAGCTCTGTAAGAAAGACACTGAGGATATGGTAGGAGGAATACAGAGTAGCAAGCTGGTGCTCCCAACTTCTTAAGACTCTTTTAACCTAGGGAGGAATAAACATTTCATTGATATAGCTGTTCAGTGGGTGGCCTTTTGTGTGTGTATATAAACCCTCTCTAGTGTCCTGTTTATATTAAAAACAAACCAAAAAACCCCAAAAGAACCCCCAGACAAACCACAAACAAAAAACCCAAACTCCCAAGAAGTATAGCAATCTGAGCTAGATGGTGGCTGCGTAGAGGTAGTGCTAGTTCCTTCCAAAAATAGATGGGGTGGGTTTTAAGCAAATACTCTGACTTTCAGACTGAAATAAAACAAAAGTTCATAAAGCAAAATGGATTGAAACACTGTTTCAGCCTTGTGTAATATCATGCCTCTCTGTTCCCTTTATTGTGCAATCACTTTTTCCAGTTTTCTATAGGTGTCCTTCAAAATACCATTTGTTTCACTTAAACTGAAGATGAAGGCAAACTTGGCCATCTACTGTAACAACTATCTCTTACCAAAAGCAGAGGGGTCTTGCTCTCCATGTGCTGCTTCTGGCCAGGCATTTGCATTCTGAAGCTGTAATGCTTGCAGGCCCTTGGCTGAGCTGATCCAATTCAGTGATGCATCAGAAGACACTGCACTTTGCTGAATTGCTTTCCTGCCAGCTCAGTTGAAAGAGTTTGACAAGCATCAGAGCTGCTGCAAACTGATTGATGGGAGTTGTGGATGAGAGAAGATAAGTGCAATGCCTCCTTTTTTGAGCACTGCTGAATTGTATCAAGTCAAATGGTATCCTCTATGCTTATGCAAATTTCAGTACAGGAGGGGAGGCCTTGGTATAGTTTTATTGTACTCTTTAGTCTGATTGTTCCATCTTCAGTCAGGCTTAATTTGTCTGTATTTTCTGTGAACTAAATATTGGATCCTGCACAAAATACTAAAGCATCTGCATTCAGTTTGTATGCTAATGAAGCAATTTGGGATATCCTCCCCGGTGGATATTAACATGTGTGATGAAAAACTTGCCAAGATATTTCAGAATCCCATTTTCTTGTCTTAAACCAAGAGCTGGAGGTCATGTGAAAAGTTACCATTCTAAAAATCTCACTTGTGCCAGTTGAAGTCACAGGTAGGATTTTGGCATAGCTGAGATTGGTCACCAACTTCAGGGAGGTGGGAATCTCATTTCAAGCACTGATATTAGTGTTATGATTGCTCATTTGAAATGGAACAGAATAATCTGCCACAAAACAGCAGCAGTTGTGTACTCAGCAAGCTGCTGCAAGGATCCTGTGATCTTTGTTGCAGTTTAAGCCTTATTAAGAGTTGGGTGCAGTAACACTAATAAATTTAGATTTAAAAGCTTTTTTTACAGGCGTATGACCTTCTTAGCTTGTATTAATCTGCAAGGTGCACTGTGTAGTAATGGCACTATGCAAATAAAGCTGCATTGGTCCTTTCCTTAGTGTGGAATATATTTAGAGAGGTAATCTTTTAGGTGACCGATACAAAATTGTAGTGCAACTTCTAGCTTGATTTCATGTAGGAACAAAGTCTTTTTTTCGTCCTCCCATCTCTTGAATATTTTTCAAGCCAACTTGATGGATGGAGACTGTTAAAATACTGAGTTTTAACTAAGGAAAGACTAAGGAAGTGACAAGCTAGGAGTGCTTCAAACTGATGCAGAGGTCAGTCAGAGACAGGCTTAAGTGCATCATCCACCAGATGAAGCAGCTTCAGCTGAAGTTGTTACTGTTAAGACACCAAAGCCTCCTGTGACATGAATCACATATGAAATCGATTGTGGTCATATCTAGTGCTCATTGAGGTTCTTGTCAAAAGATTTGTGTAGTTTTGGTCTGAATTGCTACAAATAAGGATAATTTCTGGACCAAACCGGGAAAAAGTATTCTTGTATAAATGACAAATGAAACATATTGTTGAATAATGTAACTGATTCTTTTGAAAAAGTGAAAAGCTACAGTGCATTGACATATACCTGTGAAACATGATTTGACATTGCAAAACTGTATTCTGAGGTGTACTGAAGCCCAAAGCAGGCCTGGAGCTTTGATTTCTAGAGTTGTCAGTGGATGCATAAGCATCTCCTGGAATAAAAAACTCCAGGGGAAAGCTGTTCATGTTTTGCTTAGTCTCTCTGGTATGTGCATGACAAAACAAAACAAATCCAACAAAAAAAAACCCCAAACAACCTACCTGTGGTTCTTTTCACTTGGATACCTGTGTTCATTTTCTGAATTTTTATCTGCTCATCTCACTTAGTTTTGTCATATCTGATCCAAATAGCAGAGCTGAATGGTGTGCACTTAACATTTGGGAGAATGCTGGTGCAGAACTGCTTGATTGCCTTTCCCCTCTTAGTATGGTTTTCTCTGCATGCTGCTAGGCATGAGGAATGTGTGCAGGTTTTTTTTCCCATCCCCCTTTAGAAATAAGCAGTTTCACTTACTTGTAGTAAGTATTTCTATTCTGTATAGCCCCTGGGTGCTCATGCTGTTTTCTGAGATGTGTCTTGAGAAGAGATGTGTCTTGAGCTCTTTTCTGAAATTTTCTGAAAACTGCCAGCGCAGAGTCAGCAAGGTAGAGACCATCGCCTAGTGAATTGAGAAGTCTCCCCTTTGACCTTCTCAAAGAGCACACTTTCCTGGCTGGTAATCTCTGGGCAGTCAGAGGCAAATTCACTAAACGTTTCTTTCTGTTCTGCCAGCATGCTGTGTTCTAGCCTGTGAAATAAAGGTTTTTCTCTAAGCTCCCTCATCAGTTAAACTATTGTCTGCCTACCACTTCTCTCATGTAGGATTTCAGTATATATAAACCTATCACAGTGAAACTTCCTCAGGGTACCTGTTCATGCTCCTTACTTGCCCAATACATAAACTACATTTCTGGGTTAAATGTGCTCATATAATGGCTGGATTCTTGTGCGTGAGCCACTGCTCCATGTGTTGCCTGTCCTTGAGGACCGAAGATCTCATTACGGTACCATCAGCCAGAAATGTTAGCTGAAAACTGTACTTGACTCTCTGACAGCCTTTCCCAAAGTGGGCAAGGTGCCAATAAAATTTTAATATGGATGGGTTGATTGACATGTATCAAACTCTCAACATGACCTTTTCTCTTGAATCCTAATCACTTAGGAAAAAGTATTTTGTAACCGTGACAAGTATAGATTGTCGATCTTCTGGTCCTTGCCTATTCTCTTTGGCTTCTGCAAGCTGGTGTTGGTAGTCTTGTGCTGGCCTCTGTTAGTGCAGGGGCTTAGATGCTTAGCTAGTTTCAGCAGTTGACCTGTTTGTGAGGGGAAAGGGAGAGGATTAAGTCAAGATCAGGTTTTTTGTTCCTTGCAGAGGTTTAGCTGGTTTTGTAGTTAAAATACATGCTATTAGCTCAAACTGTGTTTGAGTTGAGTTCTCTCAACTGTGAGAGAAGAGCATGAGTGTGAAGTGGAATCGATGGACAAAACTGAGCTGTTCTCATTAGCTCTGAGTGCTTGAGACTTGAAAGCTGTGCACATACACTCTTCAGTGGCTGTAGAGTCATGCAACCACTGAAATATAGTAGACTCAAACAACATTTCTTTGTGGATGATCCTTGAAACACAGCAGAGTAGCACTGTGTTTTAATATTTTGTGTAGTGTTGTCCATCGGCTCTTAGGAAAATGAGAGAACAATGTGGAAGTCTGCTAAAACATAGCATGTTAAAAAAAAAGAAATCTCCTCCTTGGTTTTAAAGGAGTTTCTCCTCTTGTTTTGTAGACTTCTCCTTGCTGGATAGGTGGAAACACTGAGCCATTGACTGGGTTTACATGGAGAGGTGGATGTGAACGGGAAACCACTGGCATTCAGATTTGGAGTGAAGTGTTTGTAATTGATAAACCAAATGGAACAAAGGTAAGTGCTTGACTTAAATAGGTGTATGTAAGGATTTTTGCCTCTGTGTGTATACCGTTAATGCCATAGGTTTCACGGAGGCAGTTCAAACATCAGTTGCTTTTCTTTGCATTCAGTAGCTGCGTAACATATTTGGAAACCTTATATCAGTGCAAGTATCAATTTTCCTGCTGGGTTGTAAGATTCAGTCTCCAACAATAGTCCCATTCTGAGAGTACTTTGTTCTGGCAAACTCTACTCTGTCCAGGCTGTTGCGTGGGTTATCCTGTGGATGTTGTAAAACTGTAATGGCTATAAATACCATATATAGGCAAATGCTGTGATAAAATCAGCTCTGTAACACTGTTTTTTGAGAGGTAAGAATGTGTTCTAGCTTGTAGCTGTGTTCTACTGAAATATAATGCATGGCTATAAATACTGGAAACAGCTTCAGTGTCTGGAAGCTGGTCCTTCTGAATAGTTTAACAGGTAGTCTGTAAAAAAGGACTAAGTCTAACAGTGGGATAAAAGGCACTAACTCTATTCTAATCAAAGCTGGTGCATCTTTTTTAACTCTAAGCCAGTTTAACTACAAAGTTTGGTTGTAGGTATTTATCTTCATGCTGAAACAAAGTGTTAATGTTGTTAATAAATATTTACTCCACAATACTTGTGGTGTATCTTGAGCTATTCATGTTCTCCTGAACCATAAGCTCTTGGTTATTTAACTTTCATACCCTTTGCATTTGCAAAAGAAACATCTGATGGCCATTTAATATGGGACACTGATCTTAAACAGGTAGTTGCTTAGGGGCGTGCAGGAAGTTTTATCAAATTTCATAGCTAACCAAATAGTTCTCTGGCTAAAAAACAGTTAAGTTGTGAGGATTTAGTTGTGCTCTGGGGACAAATCACTCACTTGTTCTTGCTTATCAGTCCTCTCTAGCTGAAAAAGAAGGGAGTTGTAGTAGATTCCAAAGATGGGAATTGGACAGATTAACTTTTATTATTAAGATCACTGTATTCCTTGTCATTCTAGCAGACAGTCAGTATCAATTATCTTGTTTTCTTCTGAAAACAATTTTAAGATAGATGTATTTTTAAAAGTAACCATCTCACTCTTAGCTCTAATGAACTATGCTGGATTGTCAGCTGAGACTGAAGTTCTTCCAGTGAATGAGAGCTGTCTGTTATCTCCACTGGGCTGAGGGAGGCTATTTCTGTGGGAGAGGGTAACTAGTGTAGCAAGCCCAAGGACTTGAGGCTTTTGACACGACCCTCTAGTTGTTGCTTACTCAGCTGTAGGTGTATATAAGCATGTGCACAGGGAGCTGACTGAGATTTAATAAGTAGGTATAGGGGCAGAGACTTGCTCTGCTTGAAATAGAACTTATCCCAATGGCCTGGAGCTTGAAAGTGTTAACAATTTGGTTAACTATTGCTGCTCTTTAAAACTCTCTAGGTTGCTGTACTACTCATGGATACCCAAGGTGCCTTTGATAGCCAGTCCACTATCAAAGACTGTGCAACGGTTTTTGCTCTGAGCACCATGACGAGCTCTGTCCAGGTGAGAATACTTGTGCTGGCAAATAATGGCAGCTATAGGAACCCTCTATCCTGAACATGCAAAGAATATCTCTCTAGCCACTCTTTGAAAGTTCACCTGCATCTCTTCCTCCAACTATCATTTAAGCTTTCATACTTAATGTCTTATTTTCAGTGTAGTATACTACATAAGTTTCTCTGTGGAATCAAAGTTATCCAAGGCCAACCTGAGTTAAAGTGCTGACAGAACTGAGGAATCCCAAAAAAAGATGTCAAAGTAGCAACTGCTTCTGTACAGATGTGTTACAGAATCTTTTAGATACAGTTTGGGGTGAAATTACACTGTGATCAGCCAAACTTAAAATTGCTGCTACTGTTAAACTTCTGACAATTCTTTTGTGCTATGCTCAAAACTACTTTTAAGCTTGTGCCTTAAATGCGCCAAAAGTGAGCAGGTTTTTGGGGGGTGACAAGTGACCTTCTTCAGACATACTACAACATGAAAGTAACAGGAGTATGTACAACACTACTTCTGCCCTGTGGGGTTGTTTTTGGTGGGTTTGTTTGGATTTTTTTGTTTGTTTTGTTTTATTCCTGTGGTTAGGATAAGTTGAGGGTTTTTGGTGCATCTTTGAGTTTACTGCTGTTTAGTATTCAAGCTGTTGAAACAGTCACGAGCTCCCTGGATAAAATCAGATTTCTCTGGGAAGATTTGAAAGCAAAAAAACCTGGTGAACTAACTACCCAGTCATTTCTGTGTCAGAGATGCAGCTGCTGGATCACTGAATCCTAGAGCACTTGGACTTGAGGATGGCAAACAGACGTGCCCTTCTCAGTCCTCCTGTCTCACATGTATGTGGTGATTTGAAGCATTCAGCAGTCTTCTCTGATTCTTTTGTGGCTTGCTTCCTTGGAAGGAAGCTCTTCTAAGAAGGATTAGGGTAGTCAGCAGTGGTTTTGTCCCTAGTACTCTGTATAAGGAAGTGACTTTTGTTTGACATGCGTTCTATGACACCTTTCTCGTTGCTGACTTTCTGGTAGTTAGACTTTTCTGGAGGGGGTAAAAATACTCAAGATACCTAAGAGACTACATGAATGTAAGGTAATGGTTTCATGTTACACTGTAATTCTTTTACTGTCTCTTTTAGGTATACAACTTGTCCCAGAATATTCAGGAAGATGACCTTCAACATTTGCAGGTAAGAATATGCTGAATTTATATTAAGCTGCTTCTGAACGGCTAGTGTTCACATTGTTCTTGAAGTTACTACTAATGTAACTGTGATTTGGGAGCTGCCTGCTACTTCATATAAAACACTGAAGCTGACCTGATGTTAAAACTAGTACTGCCTCTAACAATATTATTTGCGTCAACTCCATGATGCTGTGATGCTTCTACTGTGCCAATGCAGAGGTAAAATGGTACAGGCTTCTAATCTGGCTAAATCTTATCTTTCTAAAGTCTGTTCTCTATATAGTAAGTTCTGAAATTCCTGAAAGGATGAGAAAGGAAAATGATTTACGGAAGTACTTAATGAGAAAATTCCAATGTTTCTTCTTTTTCTCTAAAATAGGAAAATGGATGGTGTATCATAACCAGTTTCTAAAGAAATATGGGAGCTTGGGTCAGGGCAGAAAGAGTATGTTCTATCCAGAAGCCTTCTCTAGTTTTTCAACTGAGAAACTTCTACGGAGTTTTATTTCTGCTTAGAATCAAAAGCAGGAAAGAGTTGTCCTCTCTGTACTGTGGAGTTTTCATCCTCTGATGGAACATTGTGGTCAAAGGCCACTGAATTCTGGCTTCATATGGATGGTGCAAGAACCTTATCTCCTTAACTTAAAACCTGTAGCTTTAAAGGCTAGCTTGTGTATTAACAAATGCCTGCCTGTGCTCAGGCTATGACCTTGTCACAGCTTAAAACTGTTTTACATGTCTTCTGATTGAAAGGACTTCTGTCTTGGTCAGTACTGCAAAAGACTGGCTGCCAATACTGGAAGTAGAAGAGCACTAACTAAACATAGTCTTGTGATGCTGTTCTCAGTTAACAGAGTTGTATCACTGGGCCAACATCCCCCCACCCCAAAAAAACCCAACCAAGCACTGCTAACAAAAAAAGCCTTAGCTAATTATTTGAAAGCCAGGCTTTCCTCATGACTTTGGTCTTTGACAGCCTCAGTGCAATCTGAATAGAGTGATCCCTTTCTCTTATACTGGAGGGTGAGATTTGAGGGAAGAAAGGGAACGGAAGGGTGATAAATATAAGCAGTGGGTAGGGGACACCCCTGCATTTAAAGTTGGGGCAAGGAATCATGGGCTGAGGGAAGGAAATTCTGAATTTCTGTTATAACAGTAGTTTCTGTTATTCTGAAATACTATTAGTCTCTGGCTGCCTTTAACATGTAGCAGGGAAGAGACTGAGGTAGGGAGTTAGGATCAAAGGAGCCAGTCTCATGTGGGTGCTTGGCCACTTCAGAGCTTCTTTTGCTCAGGGTGACAAGGGCTTGGAAGTTAATTTGTGTTAAATTAGTCTTTTAAGTTTTCAGATGCTCTTGTGATCAACGCAGGGGGAACTGTCCTTTTAGCCATGAAATTTACCTGAGATGTTCCAGGAGTTAGTTTTAATGCAGAAGAACAGTTGCCTGGTACTAGAGGATACTGGTGTGCTTCCTTCATTTTGACCTCCAAGATCTGTAAGGGGGTTAGCATGGATCAACACCTGACAGTATTGACCTCTGCTGAAACAGCCATCACAGTCCATAATTCTTGTTCTTGTGGGTTGTCTGGCCCACTCAGTCCAGTGAAGAATGATGCTGCTGGTATTAAAGATGGTGAAAGCAATGAGAGGAAGACAGCTGACACTTGCCTTTATACTGGAAGGAAAGAACAATTATCAGTTAAGGTCATGGGCTGAAGTAGAGATCTGGGATGCTGCTGAACTTGGCTTGTATTTAAATGTCCGATACATTGGATCTAGCCAAGTTCCTTGACATTTCCAGGAATAAATCTTTTGTGGGAAGTAAGGGGCAAATGTTAGACAGGCTCTCCTCCTTAGCCTAGGAAACAAGTGTTGGAAACTGGTCTGCTGAGAGACGCAGCCAGCTTTCCTCTGGGAATAGCCCACAGGCCACCCACTTAGAGCTGCGGTGCGTTGACAGTTATGGAATGGCACTGTGAAACCAGTGGAAATCATGTCTCCGTCCTGAATTTTACTGAGGATTGGTGTACTTGTTCTTGAGGTGTATTGGCCATTCTCAACCCATAATAGATTTAAGATCAAATGCTTTATTTTCTAGTGACATAATAGAATATTGTACAGTAGAAAAAATGTGTTTTATATGTGGCATCCTTACACTCTTCTTTCTATCAGTTGTTTACAGAATATGGAAGACTAGCTATGGAAGAAATTTATCAAAAGCCGTTTCAGGTAACTATATATGTTAAATGGATCTTAAGCAATTGAATGGGTAGAAAATGAGCTCAGGATAATTTATGATGAGAAATTAGTTGGGCTGAAGCTAGCCTGTTCTCTACAAGACTGATTTTCCTTCCCTGTCACCACATTTCTTGGCAAAAGCACAATGGAAAAATGCTGAAGAGGATCACATTTTGGGCAAGTATAGCTTTGTGCCTGAGTTATAAGGCATAAAAGGAATGAAAGTGTCAAGTGATGTGCAGACGTTGAGGAGAAAAGTTTGGCACTGCCTTCTTACTCATTACTCTTCGAGGTATGGTTGGTCTTTGCTGGTGGTACGTGGTTCTGAGTAAAGGTCGTGTGGCCTCTAAGAAATAGCATTGAGGAGGGCCATGTTGCGTTTCATTTACTTGAAGCGTTGCTGGCTGTTAAAAGTCTCAAAACTGCTAGCATCTCCTGACTGTTTGCTAGGCCAGAGAAGGGTTTGAGGCTGCTTCTGTTTAGTGGAGACAAAGACTGAGATCTCTCCCATCCTGAAGTATCCTCCTTAACCTATAGGGTACTAGTCAACTGCTGTTAGTGGTGAGTTTTAAGACTCTTGTGTATCTAGAATATTCAGCCTGCAAGTGTGAGTCCCCGATGTTCTTGTGATTGGCCCAGGCAAGATGCATTCTTCGTAAAGCACCTCGTCTGATAGAGTAATGTCAAGGTTTGTTTTCTATCTTCAGCTGATTGGAGAGAGGACAGTGTAATCCCTGTGGGATAGCAAAAGGCAAACCCATGGAACAGGGAAGCTATCTTTTTGAGACACTTGGGTACTTCCTTTCAGATAAGGAGTGAGTTGCATTTTTGTGTTTGGTGTGTAGGTTTGGTTGTTTGTTTTTTTGTTTTGTTTTGTGGGTGGTTGTTTTTTTTTTTTTTTTTTTTTTTTTTTAAACAAGCAAACGCTTGCACCACAAAACTACAAGGCTACTTCATTTAGAGCAGCCAAGCTTAGACATTTTTTTACTTAAAATAATCACACGTGTGATGGAGTTTTTGATCTTAGGAATGATGCAAGCTGTTCACTGCTGTTGTTCTTCCTGTTACAGACACTAATGTTCTTAATTAGAGATTGGAGTTATCCTTATGAACATGCATATGGCTTGGAAGGAGGAAAAAAGTTCCTAGAGAAAAGATTGCAGGTAAGTTATCTCCAGTAGTCCTAGTGTGGTCTTCTAACTTAAGTGACAACTTACCGTCAAGATAATAATGCACGATGAGCTAACGCTTGGTGCTAATAAAATACATCTGTGATGTTCCCACTCGTGTGTAGTTCTGGGGTTTAGAACTTGACATTTTTAGATTCAGGAATGAAAGCTTAAACACACTTTCGTGCTCTTAGTGCTTTTAAGCTGGTATTTAATCTTAATTGCATTACTGCAAAACTATTAGCAGTTCTTACTGCCTTTTTTTTCTTCAGGTAAAGCAAAACCAACATGAAGAGCTACAGAATGTAAGGAAGCATATTCACTCCTGTTTCAGTAATCTTGGCTGTTTCCTGTTGCCCCACCCTGGTCTTAAAGTTGCAACAAATCCAAATTTTGATGGGAGGTTGAATGGTAGGAAGTTTTCCATTGTGTGTTCCTTGATTCAGATCACTGAGTTTATTTTATTTTATAATGGAAGTTAAACACTGAAATGGTTGGCTATTGAAATGCTTGATTGGAAAAATGTAGGGCTAAAAGGTGAAACTACGGAATCTAAAAATGTGCATTGTGTGTTCTTTTCAGTCATTTAAAAGTAGAGGAGTTAGGCAGGCAGAGGGAATGGATGTGTCTAGCTGTTGATTGTAATCTGATAACTTGAGACATACTTAAAGGTCATTAAATAAGGATTCTAAAGATAAGTAAGGATTCCAGAGGGGAGAATTCACAAAATTAAAGACTTTACTTTCTTAAAATTGAAAGGCTTTTCTCTAAGAACTTGCTAAACGAAAGTTCTTAGTTTAGAATGTTGATTTTATGACTTTAAAATAAATGAATGACTTTAAAATAAAAGCTGTAGGCTTCTGCAACTGCAGAATGAGAGGCAGTCAGGATTCCTCCAATTGCTGCTTGTCCCCCAACAGAGGGAATGTATCAGAATGGCAAAGGCTTAAAAATGGGTTTGCAGTAGTGGGATGCCAACCACTGCTGTGCTGAGGGCACAGACCTGTGGGATTATTGTGTAAGATGTTGGTGTGATTGGGCAAATGCACTTTAAATATTACAAGGACTATGGAACCTTGTTCTCTCAGTCTGAAGTTAAGATTAAAGAGTAGGTAGAACTTACTAAATTTATATTATGTATTTAAGCCTTTAAATATCTTAAAAATGTAGTCAAGCGTTGTGACGCTATGGATTTTGAAGCGTTATCAGTGTTCCTTTAGGAAATGTAAGATAGAAAAGAAAACTAACCACTTTTTTTTGTCTGAAATCGATTGAATTTTACTAGATATAGATGAGGATTTTAAGAACGAACTGCGGAATTTGGTACCATTACTGCTTGCCCCTGAAAACTTGGTAGAAAAAGAGATTAGTGGATCCAAGGTGACCTGTAGAGATCTTGTAGAATACTTCAAGGTAAGCAAATTCATACTAATTATTTCTGTTAATGGCTTAAAAGAAAGTATTCTAATTTTAGAGCATGTTGTTCCCAGAGAAGATAAGATATCTAGGCTGACACTCACTGATCAGCTCGCTTTTATTTTCATTTCATTACTCTGACTTTCCAGAACTGGCACACAACTTCCTAACAGTATAGCTCTTAGCAAGCTACTATTGGCAAAATTGTGGTTTGGTTTTTTCCTTTGTAAATAGGCTGAAATACTTCAAGCTGTATTAGAGTTTTTTTTCCTACTTTGAAATCCTAGTTTGTCTGGATATGTTGCCTTTTTTTTGAAAGAGGATCTCATCTAGATTGTACAGATAGAAAACCAGCTCTTAAACTGCTGGGTATGCAGTGATAATTTCCTCTGCATTTTTAACATGCAAGGAAGATGCTTTCTACACACTTGCATGTGCAGCACCACTGTATGCTCTAAAATATTTGTGTATGATACTTGCAGCTGTTAGACTCTTTAGCTGTTCTGGTATCATGGTGACACCAGCAGAAATGTGATAACATAATCCCTGCATCGCCATGAATTGGTCTGATGTGTGTAACCTTTTTCTGAATTGGAATAACTTAGACAGTTGGCTTAGTAGGAGAAAGTGGCACTCATTCGTAAAGACATTAATTTCGCATTACTACTTTTGAGCATGCATGTTAAAAGCAGAACAGAGTTGGGCTGATGTTAAGAAAGAAGCTATGCAAGGGAGGAATCTGAGACCAGAAGTCTTTCGCACTTGTAAAATGAAGTAACTTTTTATAAAGGAAAGACATGATATGGGATGCAGAACTCATGGCTGTTCTGACAAGCATAAAATCAACACTCTGGAGCTCGTCTGTTCAGTCTCTGTATTTACACAGTTGCATGCTGCTTTTTGTTCCACTTTCTTCTCTGGCAAGACCTGATCTATACAGTGTAAGGAGTGCGCATTCAACAGCAGTTTAGAAAGGACTGACCCTAAAAACCGAGTGTAAAACCTCCTCTATTAAAAAACTGCCTGATTCACGTCCTGTATCCAGTCTAGAAGCAGTCATGCAGGGTGCTGTGGAAACACTGTGGTTATGTAACTAAAGAGGACTGCTCCCTTGGGACTGTGCATCTAAAGCTGAGATTGTGAAGTCTGAGTTGGAAACTGGAGGGCTTTTACTTGGAGGAAATAGCTACAGAAGCAAGGATGGTGTCGAGGGAACAGAGTCCTGTATAACTCTATACATTTTTGTAGGTTGTCCTACAACCTAGAGCATTGGGTATATAGGGACCCTGATAACCTTGTTCTCTCCTCCTTTACAGAGAAAAATCCTCAGGGCAGAGGCTTGTAGACAAGCCGGGGGGGAGAGCAGTAGTAGCATGAAGAATAATAACTGTCCAGCCTCTGAAGGGCTGAGAGTGGCCTTGTTGGTCTAACTTGCACAGCTTGTCCAAAGCGCTGAAGTGGCTACTGCTGCCTGCTGTGCCCCCTCCAATAATCTGTCCCAAAGAGCTGCCACGGGCCATCTTGTGGGCTGGAGAAGATGACATGAAGGACGTGTTCTCTTCCAGCCTTCTGAAACCCTGGTGAAAGAAAGGACACCTTGGAGGATTGGTCGGGTGGGGCACAGAGGGATAGACTGCGTGCTTGGCTTCCCGAAGTATTTGGCAGCTCAGCTCTGTCTGCATTAGTGCTTTCATCTGCTTTTTTTCCTCCCACACTTCAAGGGAGCAAGGCATATGGGGAAATAAAAGTACTGGTTCTCCCAGCACTGGGGTGTGTTTGGACAGACCTCTTGCCAGAAAGGCTGTGTGAGATAGTCATCTTCACTCTTTTGTTTTGGGTGAAGATGCCCTGTCTAGCAAAGACTTTCTTACGTATTTGAGGGAGCAGAAACCTGCTGTCAAGCCTGTTATTTCTTGAAATAGTGGCCACGTCTCCTCAAGGTGCTATGCTACCCTGCTAGGCCCCAGCCTCAAATGCACAGGAAAGCAAAGGGATTAAAGCACTAAAGAGAACTGTGAGAATGCCGGACTTGCATGAAGAAATTTGCTTAATCGAATACTTAGCATTTTTACTAAGAAATAATCTATGAGCTCTATCTTTATATCATCCCTCTTCTCTCATTTTCTTCAATCATAAACGTTTAGGAAAAAGAAACCTTTTTTTTCTTTCTTCTTTTTAGGCTTATATTAAAATCTATCAAGGAGAGGAGCTACCTCATCCGAAATCTATGCTGCAGGTATTTTATTTTTCTTTCAAATAATCTGATAGACGATGTGTACTTTCTAAGTTCTTTGCAATTGAAGATCATGACTGCTGCAGGTCTGAAGCTCCCCCACACAGAGCTGTAGTTCTTGAAGGAGCTGTGTACTTTGAAAGCCATCTGAACTGTGTAGCCTGGGTACGCATTTGTGTCTTCCCTCAGTTCCATCTACCAAAGGGAGCAGGGGTATATCTGGTTAGTTGGGTTTTTTTTAGCTGCTTTGATTTCTAAGCATGTGTTTCCTGTAACTTGCTATTTTGTCAGTTTCTTTTAGACTGTATTCAGAGGGCTTTTAGCATCAGATGCAGCAGATAAAATGGAGAAGGCATATAGTAGTACAGCTATTGCCACTGTCTTGCAGTGTTGCGCTGCTCTATGTGGGTTTGTTAGATTGGATAACTGGGTTGATCCAAAGAGGATGTAATCACCTTTAAAGTGATCTGAACACAAACTGTATAAAGCTATGTGTTGAACCCTTGAATTGTTTGAGATGAAGAGCTTTCACCCAAGTGTGGGCTTTAGGGTCAGATTTAACCACTTTGTGTTTGTAAGACTGGATTTTTTTAAGCTTCCTGTGTCACTTCATTAAGACATGACTGTTCTGGGTGTTTTCTCATCCTTCAAGGAACCAAATCTTTAGTCTTTTGGGGGAGTTCAGAAAACTCATCACAATGAAACTAAGGCTGCTATCATTTCCTCTACTTAGCATGCCATAAATGTGTCTGGGAGATACAGAAGATGACATCTTGCAGCATCAGCTAGAATAACTGTCCCTGACATGACACAGGTTGAAAATAATCTTAAATTCTTACAAATTCTGACACCAAAACTGCACATATATAGTGCAGAAATAATACCAGCTTGCTTCTTTCCTCACAGGTAGTGATGTATCAGGATTAACGTTTAATAGTTTAGTGATCCTTATTTGCTTATTAACAATAGAGCATTCAGAAGAGATTGCTCATGATGAAAAGCCTGTACAAGCACATGGGAGTTTGTCTGCAGCTGTACTAGAAAGCTGAAGAAAACGTTCTCCTAGTCAGTAATCTGTTTTTTAATGTATATCACTAACCTTCACTTGTTTTTGTGGTGCATTTTCCTGGCAATCTGAAGCTTTGGAGGTTGTGGGAGTATGTTGTAGTTACATGCAGTGTAACTACATGTATGTAACTAGCTGGCAATGCTGTGATGATACATAGTGCTCAATGTTTTCTAGGCAACAGCCGAGGCGAACAATCTTGCTGCTGTGGCAGGAGCAAAAGACTTGTACAGTAAAGGCATGGAGCAGGTATGATAACACAACTTTTTCTAACTGCCTACATGCAAATACAGGCCTTCAGTTTTAATGTTGTACTTGGTGTTGGTTGTGAGCATGTTAATGGAGAAAAGTAGCTTAGGGCCAGTACTCATGTTTTCTGCACTCTGCTCTGAGGCTAGATGTCTGATGCAGCAAAACGAGGATTCTTTGAGACAGAAATTGCTGGGGAAGTATGGGAATGGGTGTGTTTGTAAGACACCAGCTGTTCATTCCCCCTGCTGCTCTTGACAGACATCTTAAAATCCTGTGACATGAAATGGGCAAACAGGTGAGGAGACATTTGGTGGGCCAGGGTCATGCAAGGGTAGAGTTCTAGTATTATAGTCTCATGCTTCTGAATTGTGGTCATTCATTAGCTGTAAAATGCAAGGATTAAAATTAGTCTAAAGTTTTTTAAAAAAAAAAACAAACTTGAAAGAATGATCTTGTCTGAAAAAGCTGTATATGTGATTTCCTACTTGCTTCTTCTCTTGAAGATAGTCACTTGTACCACTCCAAGCTGAATGTCTGGATGGACTTCATACTGCAACGTAGTGTTGTGCAAGGTTTTATCATAGGAAATTCTGAAAACAATACCATGTCTTGTAAAGCTTAACAGGACTATGCTTATTGTGAAACTCTACAACCGGAAAAGACCAGTAGGTGTGATAACATGCTACAAACATAGCTCCCATTAAATAGGCTAATTCTGGTCTTAATCGCTGAAGTAGCTTTCCATTTTGAAATTAGAGTAAGACCTAATGCTAGTGGCAGACTAGCCAGTTCCAGTTGTTATCAGGCTGTTTTGGGAATGCTCTGCTGGGGTAGAGGGACTCCTTCATTTGTTTCCATTTTGGAAAATCACTTGAAATAGTAAATGGGTTGTTCATAATAAATGCCGAGTCTGCCTTCCTACCTTGAATCTTCAATGGCTGTTGAGATACTGTAGTTGTAAGGTTTCTTACTTGGGGCAAGGAATAAACAGGAACAGGTGTTCTCTCAAACAGCCTTGTTTCCATAGTAATGTTCCCCAGTACTGTATATTTTTATATCACTGTAGAGATACATACAAATGTCTTGAATCTTTTTTATCCAGATGTCTCAGATGATGTTCTTAGTGTGACACAGCTCTGAAATTTCTATTTTTAGGAACAGAAGTGGGAACTCTTTGGATTATGTAAAGATAGTTCTTACTGTAATTTCTGAGTTCTCCTTGTGAACCAAAGCTCTCCTCTGCTGAGTGTGCATAACAAAATACTGTCCCCTTAATGACCTTAAATGTAAGGAACAACAGGTGCAGTCACACAGAGTATAAGAAAACAGTGGCAGTTATTTGTGTGGTGGTCATGATGCATCAGCAGCTCCTAGTGTTTAACGCTCTGGGCAATGTGAAAAGACTGTTTTGGGGGATGAGACTAGTAGCCATTTTCCAGGGGGGAGGTTCCAGATATGGAGGACTTCAATACGGAAAAAGCAGAAAGGTGCTTGTTAAACTTGAGCAGGGGGCAGAGTGGGGGTGTCAGGATCTTGATAGTGATGTTTGCCTTGAAGAAGCTAGCCCGTGAAGCCATGCATCTTGTGAGGCAGAAAGGGGGTGCTGTACTCTGAGAAAGTGATTTTCTGTGTTCTGCTGAAGGGAGAGCAGCAGGAGAAAGTTAAAGTTGTTGCTGCACTCAAGACATGAGATCACAAGCACTGTGATAAGACTACTTTGAGGCAGGAGAGGGAAGGCTGTTGTTTGCCATCATATGGAAAGAGTCTTCAGTTTTAGACATAGTCTGACTGTGAGGGTCTGGAGGAGTTGGACCTGATCTGCCATATGAATGTCTCTGATGGCCTCTCTAGGTCAGATTAGGTAATCTCTAATCATAGTCCTCAAGAGGTCAGAAATCAGTCTTACAGAGTAGACATCCTTGGAGTCTAACCATTTTCATACCCATGCTGATTCAGGGAGAGGAAGATGGTGGGTGTCCACATCACGGGTATCCATTTGAGTTCATGGTCTTGTCTCTTCAGCAGAAATGTACTCTCACAAGTTGATCAGAATCAAGCCTAGAAGACAGTCTAGGGAAGAATAGGCTAAAGATGTCAGCAGCTAGTTCTTGTTAATTCATATCACCTGGTAAGTTCCATGGAGCCTGCTAGTGGCAGAAATAAACAGGAATAAACTTTCTGAGTGGGCAAAATCTACCCTATTTGTCCAAGTTCTGCACTGACCCTCTGAGGTGGGTGACCAGGAGTAAAAAGTTGAGGGGAGGGCTTGTGGCCTTCAGAGTTCTCCTTAACCTTCCTCAAGCCAAGCTTTCTCTGCCTCCTGTGTTCCTTTATTTCACCTTTTCATAATTGGAATGTATGTGTGGCTGATGTCCTGTCCTTCTGGGCTTGCCCAAAGGGAACAGTTGAAAGTATGAGTTCAGTCCTGTGCTATAGCTCTGTATGTGATTAGACAGATAAGGCTCTTAGTGTGCCATGATGCGAAATACCTTTAGCTGCTTCACTTGCAACAGGACTCTAGAGCTTACAGAGCCAAGAAAGCTCTGTAGCAGGAGGTAGTCTGATGTTGGCTTGAGAGGGGGGCAGTGAGGAGCAGGTTTGCTTTCTGTACAGCAGAAGATACTCAAGGTGTGATGACCTCATCTCTGATTGCTCTAACAGGTTTGCGGGGGAGATAAGCCTTACATTGCCCCATCGGACCTTGAGCGGAAGCACCAGGATTTCAGAGAGTCAGCTGTCAGGCAGTTCTGCTCGGTGAAGAAGATGGGAGGGGAGGAGTTCTGTCGGCGCTACCAGGAACAGCTTGAAGTGGAAATCGACGAGATCTATGCAAACTTTGTGAAGCACAACGATGGCAAAAACATCTTTTATGCTGCTCGTACCCCTGCCACTCTATTTGCAGTCATGTTTGCCATGTATATAATCTCAGGACTGACTGGGTTCCTTGGTATGAACTCCATAGCTACCCTGTGTAATCTCGTGCTGGGGATGGCTCTTATATCGTTTTGTACTTGGGCATACGTTAAGTACTCTGGGGAATTCAGAGAAGTTGGAACAGCCATTGATCAGATTGCTGAAGCTATATGGGAACAGGTTGGTATCTGTTTTTAACACAAAATCTTCCTTTCTTGAGCAGATATACCAAAAAGTTTCTGTTCAGTGCTGTGAGTGAAAAGTTGGTCTAGACCTAATGGAGAATGCTGGTGCTGCCAAAGGGAAAATCAGCACAGAAGTGTGACTGCTCTCTTCAGTAAGAGATGCCACACACAAAGAACGTTAAACAAGCTTAGTGTTATTTAAAGGCCTTACTAGGTGCATGGATGGCAAAGAGTGGAGGGACTCTTTAAAAATCTTGTTACCTTTTCAGAGCAAGGAATTCTGCTTTTAAAGGTACGTTTAAAGTGATAAACTTGCCCTGTGGATGTGGTGGATAAAGTATCTCAGGTGGTGCAAGAAATGGGGAAGGCGAAACACTTCTGCCCTCCCTCACCTCACCTGATGGTATGACACTGGAGGGCTAATTAGACCTCAGAGAGAACTGGCTGATGACTTGCAGCAACCAGACTGACTTGCAGCAACTGCTAGAAGAGGATGTAGAGCAGGTTTCTTCCTTCAGGAAGGCTTGTGTTGTCTGTGACAACTTCAGTTGGTGCAACTGCTGTTGCGAGAAATACTCGCCAGACTAATTCCTGAAAGATAAGACAACATGTAGGAGTACCAAAGCTGGAGGAGAAAGCCTTCTGTACAGAGATATTGCTGCGTGATTCCAGTTGACACAGCTGTGTCAGTAAAGCCAACGTAGAGAATTCCTGACCACCTCTTACAAGTAGTGTTTGGAGCATTCCGAATATCTATGTCCAGTGCCAGCAGAAGGGAAACACTTTGGTGCTGTTGTTACTAGAAATAAAAGGCTCACTGAACTTCCCTGGGGTGACATTAAAATGGGTCCTACGAGGCACGAGCAAATAACTAACTGGAGCCTTCTGTACAGAGGCTCTCTTTTACATCTGGAAAGGACTCTGTTCAGGGTTCGTCATAGGCAGTGGTACACTAGACCTATCTGAGCAACCAGGCAAGGTTATGAGTTACACTGGAGTGGAAAAAGTGGATTTCTAATAATAGGAGGGAGATGAGCAACAGGGTACTAAATTTTGAGTCACACCCCTAACTAGTGGTTAAAATTGAGGCTCTCCTGTACCACCGTAGCTTCTTGCTTTGGAGCTTGGGGCAGAAGAGCACTGCAAGAAAAGTGGAAGGTGTCAGTTCTGCGTGGAGGTACTCACTGAGTGCAGCTGGTGCTGTAGGAGACCTAGAGCACATAAGGCTTGATTTGACTGCTGACCTTCCCTGGAAGGGGGAGAACTTGGCTTATGCTAGCAGCATCTTGCCTTTTGTGGGCTAGAGGAAGGTGGTCTCCAAAAGAGCTTGCTGGTGGTGTTGCTACAGTTGCACATCACCAATAATATGCAGAGTACCTATAGGTCCTGTCCGAGTCACTCTGATTATATACCATGTTCTTGCTATTGATTTTTCTGAATCTCTGCCTTTCTTTTCCCTCCTTGCTTCAGAGGAATCCCAGGAAGGTGAGAAGTTACTGGCAATCAGTTTCTTTTTTCTGAACTCGATTGACTTTTTCTGCCGCCTTCTAAGAGCCACTTTTCCTAACAGCTGAATTCGTGTTTTAGGTGTTTTCCAAACTCTTTGAAGTCCTTAGACGCCGAACGATTCGCCATGCTCTTACATCAGTGCCGCGACAGCGACTCTCATCCAACAATAACAAGAAGAAAAACTAGCCAGTATTTTTAACTTTCTTTCTGTATCTGAAGTGTTCACACTTACACATATAGGACAATAAGCTGGACCGTCTGGGCCGGTCTGCATAAATGCTGTAACCATACCAGACTGATGCTGCATATAGGGTATGGAATTGCACATCCATCTTCTAGGAACTGTAAAGTGGTTTGAATTCAGTGAAATACTGCTGTATAGGAGGGATATCACTTGTGTTCATAGCATGTGACTGATTTAACCTCATTACTGTAGCAGCAAAACTCATTTATCTTTCAGTTTGTGTCAGACTTCAGCGTTCTAAGTTTTTTCATTATTTCAAGTCTCATCTCTTTGTATGTTTTTGTATTTTATTTTCCTTGGTTATCTCATTTTTTTGTTTCTTTTGCACATTTCTCATTCCACAGGTGTTGAAGCCCATGAGTGATAATTTGATGGAGGATCATATGAGGCAGTCTGTAAAAAACTCTATCAAAGCAGGCCTGACCGAGCAGGTGTCTCACCATGCCAGACTAAAGACAGACTGACAGTTCATCTCCTCTTCAACTCTACCCTCTCATCCTAGACATGCTTGCTGTACCATGAGAACTCAATAATTAAAAAAAAAAAAATAAAAATAAACCAAAGTTTACAATCAACTGTAGAAGTAGTTTAGTGTGACTGGCTTCACAGATTGCTGCCATCACCTGAGAAGAGCAAGTTTGTCAGTGCTCTGCTTCTAAGACAAACTGGTGCCATGGAGACTGCTGGGGGTGGGAGGGAGGGTGTCTGTTTCGGGTATCGTCCTGGTGAACTGTGCATGTGAGTGTTCGGGGGGTGTGTGGGGAAGGGGTCTTCCCCCAGTGTTTGAGTTGATGCAGTCTCTGGCTTACAGTGGGAATCTGTCCTCTGCGGGAGGTAATTTCAGGGAAGTATAATGATCAGACCCACATAAGGTGTGCTCTCACGAAATGTACCCAGCTCCACAACGTTCCCTTGCCACCTCTAACGAGTGTTTCTGTGTTTTGAGTGTATCAAGTCAGTGAAGCCATTAGAGCCACTACATTACAATATGTATCTTGCTTTATTGCCTTTTATACCAGTGTTACACAAATGCATGTGTTGGTTCCTCACGCCACCAACAGCAGAACTGACTTGTGAGGGAGGCAGTGGGTCAGAGCACATGGTGTCTTGCCTTGAACTCGCAGACCTGGTCCCGAGGGAGGTGCATATCAGAACTGAGCTGTCTTTTTCTGCAGTTTAGCCTTCATGTATATAATATTGCCATTAATTCTACTGGGGGAGAAATTCCATCCAAAAATGTTGCCTACAGCTACCAAGCAATGAGTTAGGATTGTCTGTACAGTGTGTTTAGTTTTTATTTTTTAAGAAATCACAGATAGGGCATGTATATGAAATATAAATATATAAATACAATTTTGTATCAAAGTTTTGTAGTTTATGGCAAAACCTGGTTCTGTGATAGCTAAGTGCAGTCTCTGTAAAGGAATGTTTGTGGCTCATGTAAATGTGTGAATGCATCAATTATTTGAAGTTTTTTGATATATTTGTGATATTTACCTGCCTTGAGCACTGCAATCTTTCACCCCCTTGGGAAAATCAATGGGAATGTTTGTTGTGAAACTCTTGTCTTCTGTTGCATTTTAAAGTTATTTCCTGTAATTTATTTTCAGTACATGATTAAAATCAGTTGTGTATATATGAAATGAAATTCGTGCTTATTTTTAAAAGATGTTTGAGTATGTATTCTACTACATAAACTATGTCAAATACTTATCCTGACAATTATATGAACAAATTGTCTATTGTAATTCATAGTTTTCTGTTGAAGCCGATGTTCCTCTCATGCTTGTCTCTGAAGGGTGACATCTGTCTAGCTCATATCCCCTCCTTGTATAGGAAAACTTTCTGGTATTCTAAAGCTTCTTGACTTGTGGAGTTGCTTGTCAGCTTCTGCCCTCCAACAACTGTATCACTCTGAAATCTTGTTACTGGCTCTATTTTCACTCTTGACTAAATCGGTATCAACGAAGGCATTTTCAGATGTGTGGAGTGTAAAGGCAGCTAAATAATTAACTGCTGTAGTTTCAGCTGGAAATGACTGTGTGCAATAGCTGTTTTTTTGCATTCCTAAATGGTAACAATTTCCATCAACATTTGAGCTTCATCAGTCTCCCCTCTCTTGAGTGAGGGAAATTATCTGTCTAGGACTAAAGCAATTGCACTGTGACTTTTGTACCATAAAGAACTGCTGGGGAGTGGTGGTTACCTGCCCTCTGGAGATGAGGGCTCAGCTCCAGGTGAATGATGCTGAAGATGAGGTAGGAATGTTGCATTTTATGATATCTTCTCTCAAACTGTACAGATTAAATACTGTTATTTAAACAATCTAATGCTTTGGTGATGAATGTCTTTTTTCTTTATTAGTCAAACAACTAGAATCACACAGGGGGCTTGGAGGGCCATGCTTGCCTTTGCTGCTTGCATTCTCCGGGAAGGTATGAGTCGGATTTGAGGCTGTGCCATGCCCTGCTTGCCCTGCAGTGATGGAGAGCAGAACTCTGTCCAGGATGTGGACAGTGAAGCTGGAAGGCTTTATCCAGACTACCCTTCTAGTAGAGGACTAAAACAGGGTATGTAGGGGCAGAGTTCCAGAACACTGTGCCAAGAAGTTGCAGAATTAAAACCCTTCAGCTTTGTGGGAGGGAACAAAAGTAGGAAGAGGGAGGGGCCAAGGTGATTTTTGGCAGGAGCAAGTGTGGGAAATAGATGATTAAGGGGATAAAAGGGGCTGGTCATGTGGCAACAGGTTGCTGGTGAGTGTTCTTGTCTGGCCATGTCTGTCCTGTTTTCACTGTTAACTCCATTTCTCACCCTCTTCCTGGCAGAGGGGACTCCATTCTATGTGTATGGAGGTCTTACGTGCCAGCAACTGGAGTGGGACCTTGGGTCACAGGGGCTGTATGTTTGGAGTGCCAGCAAACTGGAGACTGGAGCAAGTGGAAAGCAAGTGCCAGCAACTGCAGAGTGAGATTGTGTCAGGATATGAACATCAAGTCAGATTTAGCCAGCAAGGAGGGTGAGGGGCTTGGGAGCCAGGTCTTGAAGCAGCCGTAAGTCTGGGCGGAATACACATCTATTTCTGCGTGAGGCAACTGGAAGGACCCAGGAGGTCCAGAGGGTTGGAGGGTCTGGGGTTCAACTGAGACCTATTTGTATGTGTGTGACTCCCTCTATGGGAGGCAACTAGAAACAAAAGAGGCTCCAAGAGCCAGTTACAAGACAGACTTGTGTCTGAAGGCTGGTTACTGCGGACATCCACAGTGTGTGCAAGGGTAGGCTGAACCAGCAACTGAGTGGGGATGTGGGCCGTGTCCGTTTGCTAGCTACTGGAGCAGACTGGTAATACAGAGGCCAGCTACTGGATGAACTGAGCCTCCTTGCCCAGTTACTGGAGGGATCCACAGCTTGCGTGTGTTTATTTCCCACTAACAGACCTTCATCCTGATCAGCCGGAGAGGGATAAGATGAGGGTATTGATGCTGTTTGTGCCATGCTGAATGGGTGGGGTGAGCACATGTTCTGTGTGTGCCTACTGGGAATGCTGGCTCAGCCTTGCTGCTGGTTGCACATGGGGGCATGAAGCTGTAGTAGCCTCACCTCTTTTGGGCTACCCCTTACAATTAGTATTCTTAGTAAAACAAGGTTAGTATTTCTCAACTTTTGCCTATGTACTGTTAAGAACATCAGCATCATGCACAGAGCAGGTACAAGGGAACAGAGGAACTTCAACTAGTGGAATACATGGGGGCATAAAGCAGATAAATGCTCACTTTCTCTACCCAGGGCTCCTCTGCTACTGACTCAGGAAAGAAGCTCTGAGAGCTGTTCCAGTTTTGTGCAAACTGGTGGTGTACTAAGGCCTTGCTTTCCCCATCCTCCCTGAGCAAGCATAAACCAATTTAATGGAAAAAGCATAGAGTAGAACATGGTAACTTACCCCACACCAGCAGTATAGCTCTGGCTACTCTTGCCTCAAAAAGGCTACAGCAGAGCTAGGTTGGAAAGCTACATGGAGGATACTACGGCTGGCAAAGTACAGCATAATGCTGTAGCGAGACAGATTAGGAGATGACTGGGAAGATGTAACAAACTACAGCATCAGAAAGGGGTAGAGAAAGCAACAAGATAAAAGATACTTGCTCTTTTTGTTACTTCAAGAAATGCTGATTAGAATGTATTTCTCCAGCTGGCATCAAGTTAAAGAGGCACTCAGCCTCACAAGCACCTGTTCAAGTCCCCGAGTTCCTTGGGAGGGGAAACACTCACCCAGAGCAATGAGTGACGTGACTTCGGCTCCAGAAAGGCATAAACAAGAGGAAATTTATTTTCTGGCTATCTTCTAACTCAGTTTTCTTAGAGCAGGCTAGGGACACAGATTTTTCCTGTAGATGGCTGATCCTTAGAGTCAAGTTAAGGAAACTAAAAAGTTTAGTTTCGGGCAGCATGGCACAGCAATAATGAAAGGGTGGAGAACAGGAAGCCCTGTATTTCATGAACCTAGATATACTGTGTCAAATGTTTTTTCAATTGTGCTAGCCAAGTATGGCACTATCTCAAAACTCCCTGCCTGTTACTATCTTGTGTTAAAGTAATTAAGCACAGGTTGTGGTAAAACTTCCTTTTTTTATTGAAAAACATGGGCGGGAGTAAAGACATTATTTACACAAGTTCCCAAGTGCAGCTCAATTCAAGAACGTATGATCAGGAATATGATAAAAGGATGTGGGTCCAAAACAGAATTATGGAGGCTACCAAGCAGTGCAAGTACAACTCCCTGGTAAACACGGACCTTCAGATAAGATCAGCAACTGAAATGAGAGAAAATGAGAGAAAGTAAGTATGCACCGAGTCTGCTGAGAGCACCTACTGCTGTTCCCAGGTTCTTCCCCAGGGGAAGCAAAGATGGGTCAGGCTTGGGAATGAGGCATGTCATAGAACAAAGCATCTGGCATTTCTCTTTCAGATGCAGCACACCAGTTCCCCACTGGAGGAGGGCAGCAGCCTCTCTGGGGCTGGCCTGCACTCACCGTTCATGGGCATCTCATCTATCTGGGTGGAGTAGTACTGCTCGATGTCTCGCAGGATGCGAATGTCATCATTCTTCACAAAGTTGATCGCCACACCTTTTCGGCCGTATCTGCCTGAGCGGCCAATTCTGTGGAGGCAGAAGGAAAGAGAGAATGGAGCCACCTTCGGAAAGGGTAATCCAGCCACACTTCCCCATGTGAAGGCTGAGCCTACCTGTGTATGTAGAGTTCTCTGTTGTTGGGTAAGTCGTAGTTAATGATCAGGGACACCTGAGGCACATCCAGGCCTCTAGCCCAAACATCTGTTGAAATAAGGACTCGGCTGCAAAGAGAAGGGGACAGTTATGGTTGTTTCACCCCACTGAGGTGGGCGTGAGAGCTGAGAAGTTGTAGGCTCCAGCACACGGCATCCCCTGCTATTCTGCACTCCTCCCTCCCCACAGCACACTGGCAGCATCCACACTTTTGCTGAAAGGAAAGCTGTTCTATGCAGCATCACCAATCTTCCGTGAAGACAGGTAGTACCAACACAGCTTTGATCTTTCAGAAAGAATATGATGCTCCTTAGAGAGCCCAAATATTTTTTTTCCTTGACTTATTTTAAATGCAGCAACTCCCAACCTCTTCAGCAAAATAAAACAGACTAATTCTATGCCTGTAAGTATGAGCATCCCTCCCTGGGAAGTGGCAATCTCCCAACCCTGTGACACCACAGGGGGATAGATGGGAATCAGAGCTCTTCCTAATTTGAGCTGAACAAGGCCTTCAGAGAGGAGAGGTTTTATGGGTTTCTGAGGCCTATTCCCTTCAGACACTAGAAGAAATCCTGCCCTGAGGTAGCAATGCTGTAAGCAACACTAAGGCATTTACCTTGCGCCAGATCTGAACTCTTTCATAATGGACTCCCTCTCCTTCTGTGGCATGTCCCCATGCATGGATGAAACCGTGAAGTTGGCTTCTCTCATCTTCTCTGTGAGCCAGTCTACCTGTGCATACAGCCAAGCAGCCTGGGTTAGCTCATTGCTTAGGAGAGCCAAATGTGCCAGTTGTTCTTGGAGAATGTTTGCAGAGACATATGCTGGTAAGGACCGAGAGACACTTTAACAGGTGTTCTGAAGCTAAAGGAAGTAAATAATTCTTACAAAGCATCAGCTATATGATACAGGGCTCCACAAGCCCTGAAAGGAAAGGAATTAAGGGCATTTATTCAGAAAGTGTGGTTTTGTTTCAGGGATTATAAGCAATTAGAAGAATAAGCACATTCTTACCTAATCAGTTCTACTTCTCTAAAAAGGCAACTATATCAGGTCTGCCTAAAACCAGTTATTTAAGCTAGGCATATCCTGAAGACAAATGTTTAACCTCTGTTCTTACTAAATTATTCCCAAACGGGGAAACAACCAGACCTCTTTAGTTTGTCCTAGTATTCTCCTCTGAGTCACCCTCTGAAAGTAACATGCCCATCTGATGGCTGCTATACCTTTCTCTTGGTGTTACAGAAGATGACAGCCTGGGTGATTGTGAGTGTGTCGTAGAGATCGCACAAGGTGTCAAACTTCCATTCTTCTCTCTCCACAGCCACAAAAAACTGCTTGATTCCTTCGAGGGTCAACTCATCACTGTAGGGAAGAAGAACAGCTATACCAGACCACAAGTAGGTGAATACATACAATGCAGTTAGAAGGGCTGGGTGTGCTTCAGCAGAGATCACACCTTTGCCCTGTGTGCTGTGGGTTGCTGGGTCTATACACAAGTCCAAGTCGTTCTAGAAAGTCCCTGGAGAAGTCTGCTCCAAGAAGGGCCTCCAACGTGACCCACGCAACAGAGACTAGAACTCCCGGGGCACTCTCTCTGCTCTAGACAGCCAGCTTCAAAGGGAAACATTTCTGTTCTCATAGTTTTTACATTAAAGCTTCTTGACAAGAGAGACTGAAAAAAGGTAAAGGGGGCAGTGTAAGAGATTAGGCAAGAGGGAGGCTCCTCCTGTCAGGCTGCCTACACTTACTCCTCTTGACTCCTGCCGAGTTCCAGTGCATGAGGACCTGTGATACCACCAGACATAAGCTACACCTCCAAGGACATTCAGGATCAGTTAGCTAAAGGCTTTTTTGGCTTGCTATATAACAGCAAATTAATGGAGGAGGCCTACAAAAATCCTCTGGAGGAACACAGGAATTGGGTAGGTGTGAAAGATCGTTTTCTAGGAGAAGAGACCGCTATACATGGGGAGGATCAGGGGGTGGGGGGCAGTAAGGCTGAGCAGCAGCAAACAGAACTGGACAAGCATAAAGTCAGAGAGATGAGTCGGCCTCTGCTAGAAAACAGGACATGAGGATGTCTGCAAACATGTAGACAAACTGCAATGGTGAGAAGGAACGTGAGAGAGACTCTGCACATTTAAATCAGTTAATACTGTGAACTGCCCAGGGCTGGACCAACTCAAAGAGCTCCTGTTCTTCCCAAGGAAAATCACTCACCGTTTCACCAAAATGCGAATGGGGTCTGTCATGAATTTGTTGGTCATCTCCAGAATTTCATGAGGCAAAGTGGCGCTGATCAGAACCACCTGTGTAGCTGGAGGCAAGTATCTGTACACATCATAAATCTGCTCCTTAAAACCTGAAAAGCAAATCAAGTAGCACAGAACAGTCAGCACATCTTTCCCCTGAATATCCTGCTCTTTCACAATTTGGTCTGGAATTCAGTATTGGGCCTATGCTAGGAGATGAACATTTATGAGTGAATCAGTAACTCAAAGCCAGTGTCTCATATTGCTCATCTCTTCCTAATTTTCCCAAACCCACTACAATGTGGCCGTGGTATACAGTAAAGTATGAAAGGCAGTGCTCAAGAATTTCTAACTATTGAAAAGGACACTACAACTAAATCAGACAAGACACATTCAGTAGTTTAACCTGTTACAGCCTATAATTAACTATAATTGTCTAACTTTGACAAAACCAATTGTTTTTAGAAGCGGGACTGCCAGCGAGGACACCCTGGAATCTCAAAGAGGTGAGAAGAAAGGAAGTAAAAGGGAGACAAATATTTTACCTTTATTAAGCATTTCATCTGCTTCATCCAAAACCAGCATTTTGATGGCACGAGTCCTTAAACTTCGACGACGGATCATATCTGTAAGATTTCACTTTGTAAGATGAAAAGACCCTGAAAGCAAGCGAGCCTACATTGCTCCCACCCGCTGTCAGGGCATTTCGGTGGAGGAGGCACAGGCACTTCCCCTATTGCCAACAGGGGCTGGTGTTTGGTGACGGAAGGCACATCCAAGGGCCACAGCGTGCCCACTGCACCCTGCAACCTAGGGGGACATCTCTGCAGCTTGGCTAAGGGAGCACTGACTGCAGGAAAGCTCTGAGAGTTCAAGCCATGGGATGGTATTTGCTAATTGCACAGGACAGGCGACCCAGTCTCCCACAGTAACTGCAGCTGGATGTGACAAATTCAAAATGCTACATGAACTTTTCATCAACAGACTGGGGAAATCCACATCCTGTTTGAAAGAGCACATGGCTTTGTGTAATCCCTTAATACTGCGATAGGAAAGTATTTGTTATTAGTGTGCTGTTCAAAGCCAGCCCAGTTCGGCAGCTGTCTAATTTTTTGGGTTTTTTCACTTGTGAGCTCTATGTTCTCCCAGTGACAGGTGCTTGTGTAAGAAAGTGCTGCCTGCTTCTCAGAGATCCAGAAGATGTGAGCTTGAAGGCTAACACTATCAGTGTGGTAACTGCCATGAACAGTAAATATAAAAATCTTCATGCAATGAAACCCGAAAGTACCAGCTGCAAGTGCACCTGATTTAACAAAGAGAGCGCGATGGCCAGTACGCAGAAAATGTGGACCTAATTTTGACATTCAGATAGACCCAGCTCCTCTCTCCTCCAAGATTCTGAAGTATTTCCTGGGACTGTAATATTTTCTGCTGAAAAAATACTCTTTGTTCCCATGCCACCATATAGAGAAACACTTCAACAATGAAAAGCAAAATATAAACAGAAAATCCAAATACTATTCCTGTTGATTTCTCCCTAGTCTTTTCCAGCCACAGTAAGTTGTTACCTTGTTATACTTCACATTAATGTCACATTAATGGTGTCAAGATAAATGTAACTTTCATGCTATTTCAAATCTAAGCGTACAAATGTTGCAGGAGGTTCCCCATGGCTCAACTCAGGTCTGAACCTGGAGGTGATGTAGCCTCCCACATATCCTTACCAAACACACGGCCTGGAGTGCCAGCAACAACATGCTGCCCATAATCCAGTTTTCGGATATCTTCGCCCACGTTGGTCCCTCCAATGCATGCGTGACACTGGACATTCATGTAGTCTCCCAGAGCAAGAAGACCCTGTGTTGATACAAAGGAATGGCTTAATTAACTGAGCTCTCATGAAGTTTGTATTTATGAAGAGATGCAGATCTGCACAGCCATACAGTGTTTTTTTTTGAGAGATGTAAATACAAGCAGTTAGAGGAATTTTTTTAGGTCTGTTACCCAAACCTCCTCAACAGCAGGCTTTCAAACACTGGGAACTCAGTTCCCCAGGAACTGCTTTAGAAGTGCTGTCCTTAAAAATTCAGTTAGGAATGTGTAAAACCTTAGACTGCTAGCCAATGTGGTCATGTAAGCAAGAAGGGATATAATGCAGATGAGCAAAACAGCCCTTTATCAGAATTTCTTATTTCTTCCAGGAACAGAAAGAAAACGCAGAAGCTGTGCTTTGAGCTGTGCTGGGAAATACCTGAGAATTGGCCCCAGGCCTTGCAAGTGTTTTACAGATGGCGATTTACATGCTCCTACCTTCTGAATCTGTACAGCCAGCTCCCGAGTTGGTGCCAAGATCAATGCCTGGGTCTCGCGAACCTGATTAAAACAGGTGATCACATGGCAGTTAATCACAGGGCAGATATCATCCAAGCATAACATCCAAGCATAACAGAGATTACGGATCCCACAGTACTCTCAAATGTCACATCTGAAGGATCAATTCATAGAATTTTGTGCTAAACCCTAGTGTTTGCAAGGGTCTGTACACATAGAAAGCTGCTCTCGCACAGAGCATTTACACAGTAACAGCCTCTTAATTAAGTTACTTTTGACAAGACAGCACTTAAGCAGTTCTTTGATAACTCGTTTTTCATTCCAACCTAATTTCTGAGAACAATTATAAAAGTGTGTGCTTTTCTTGCAGAAGAATAGAAATAAATTTAAATCACTTCAATTTCATAAGCTCAGTTCAGATAAAAACCTTGCATTGCACAAGGATTCCAAGATAACATTTTAAAGGGTCACGTTTGAATAATATTATGAGCATTTTACAGAAATGAAGCATACAGCTGACCTTTTCATTTAGAATATGCAACATTTATTTTTATGTCCCCAGGCAGTGACAAGTGAATAACAATCTAAGCTTTATTTAAGAGGGTACTGGCCCACAGAAAATCATAATTTTATTCAACAGAATCTACACATTCAAGTTATACTTAAAAAACAATTGTACGGACACGATACTCCTGACTAGAACAAAAGCAAACATTTGACAGTCAAAAATCTAGGTTTGATTCTGTGCAATGTGCACCAACTGTTCAGACAGGTTGCTGATGCTGTTAGTACTGTTTGAGGACAATGCTGCCTGCTGAGAGATTAATTTAGCCCTCTAGTAAGTATGTGAAAGAGGTCAGCTGTTAAAGCCACCTTTATAATTACAAGACTTTATCTGAACTTATTTTGCCAAGGTGGGTTTAACAGTTAAATTGTTACAGAGTAGAGTCTGGTGAAATTCCTGATGGAAAGTC
>NW_009223426.1:0-36277 GCF_000690835.1 Fulmarus glacialis | reverse complement strand
CTTGTTTGAGCTACTGAACCCCCTCGGGACCGGGGAGTCGGTGCAGCCTAAAGGGACGCGCTTTCCTGGGATCCCTGAACCCAAAGCTGTAGCCAGCCCGGGCGCAGTGGGCGATTGGGGAGCGCGGGGGCCTGGGGGCAAGCTCATCCAGGAAGTGGTTTGAAAACCCACTGCGGTTTTCGTGGGTGGAGTTCCCCGGGTTGTGCCCTGAATGCAATGTGATCACTGTTGCCCGTAGGACACCTAATTTCTTTTCTGAAAATACATACATAAAAGAGGCAAACTTTAAATTTGTTGTCTGTTCATGTTGCAGAAAGCGATTGGAGGAAAAATCTTCAGTAGCTGCGACAGGGAAGCCTAAAAGGGAAGTTGAGGTCGATAGTACTGAAGATGCTGTTTTGGGAAAGAAACCAAAATTGGAAGATGTTATATCAGAAGATGCTAAGTAAGTGCTTAGTTTAATGTTTAAGGAAATCATAACAAGATATACTGGTTAGCTATGTGTCAGTTGTGAATAGTCAATGTAAGTAGCTTTGCAGTGTTTTCATGTTAAGATGAGTTTGCGAATGAAGTTGATTTTCTGTTTTTTATACGAGTGAGCTGCTGATAGTACAGCTTCAGCAGTGACAAGCACTGGATATGTTTAAAATAATATTGAGGACAGACAGGCAACTGCACTATGAAATGTTCATGTATTTGTGGTTACTGTATATGCATTGGTGGTTCTTGGTCAAAGCCATCGTGTCGATTTCAGGCATATAGCAAGAGATAAGCAGTGAGGCACGTGGGAGGAGGCAGGTTTGCTGTGTACTATGCCACTGAAAGACATAATTGGCTTGGGATACAGGAAGAAGAATTTGACCAAGGAGGCAGTAACAAGGCTTTTGAGGCATGTAAGGTTATAATTGCAGCAAATATTTAGAATCTTAGCTATGGACATGCTTTTAAATTTGAGCACAAATGGCAGGTATTTGACATGGTGGGGGTATACTTGGACATGTTAACAGCTGGGGCGATAAGGCAGCTGAAGGGAAGCCGCAATGCCATGTCTGTGCTTTAGGATCTGCATGTCTTTTCCTCTTTTCTTTCCAGAACTTCATGACAGGTGTTATGAGGGCTTTTGAAAACAGAGTGAAGGGACAGTGCGGGCACTTTTTCAGCTTAATGTAGCTTAGGAGATTCTTGGGAACTTGGGAGTTTATGTTGGTTCAGAAAATAATTAGGATGGTTCATGGAATAAAAATTCATCCAGAGCTGCCAAATGCAGGTGTGTACCTCCTAGCTCAAGATGTAGAAAACTGTACAGAAGTAAAAATAGTGTGCTTGCTGTGTTCTTATACTGTTCTCTGGGTCATGTGTTATTGACTTCTGTCAGACAGAATTCTGGTGTGGATTGTCATTTGGTCTTACCTGGTAGTTTTTCTTAAGTTAAAGGTAAGATTTTCTGTGACGAAGTCATGAGAAGACTTCTCAGAACACTGTAAACAAAGGGTACCTGTATAGAAGCAAAACAGAACCAGAGTCAACATTTTAAGTCAGTCTTTTTGTTAGTGGTCTCAGTAGAACGTATACTTGCCCACAGGAGCTTACTAAGTGTGTTAAAACCATCAGAAAAAACCACTTGTTTTGTGCAGTGAGACACCAGCCCCTTCTTGTGGCCTGGTAAAGGAACTGGTAAAGAAAACAGGGTCTTCTCTTCAGGCAGCTGCTTGGAATGCTTCAAGCTGCTGTTATTCGATGTCATGAATAGTAGCAGGAATACAGGTCTTGAATTTCGCTTTGTTATATATTGAAAAAACGTCCCTATTTCATCAGAAAACTTCACGTGAACAAATGTGATCCAAGTGCTGTTTTGTGGTGCGTTTTTAAGTTTTTAAGGCGTTAGAAATCCCGGAGCAGTAGCTAAAGTAGATTTATATAGTAGCAAAATTGTAACACTTACAGGTATTCTTAGTCCTGGTAGTAGTCTCTGCTGTTTCAAGTTTGTGCGTCCTTTTTTTAACGTTGCAGTTAAAGTAGAGGTGAAGTTCAACATTTTTGCATTTATATATAAAACAGGATTTTTAAATACCTTTTTGGCAATCCTAACTCATATGTTTTTAGTCTGGCAGACCTGATGCCTCAAGTAAAGGTGCAAGCTGTGGAAACTGTTGAAGGTTGTACACATGAGGTGAGTGCAGTGAAAATGCGCGTGAAAAGTACAGGCTTTTTTATAGAATTATATGTATTACTGCCAGTATAATAACATTGTTTATTGCGCTTGTATTTATTATATCATAGAATCATAGGATCATTTAGGTTGGAAAAGACCCTTAAGATCATTGAGTCCAACCGTAAACCTAACACTGCCAAGTCCACCACTAAACCATGTCCCTAAGTGCCTCATCTACACATTTTTCAAATACCTCCAGGGATGGTGACTCAACCACTTCCTGGGCAGCCTGGTCCAATGCTTGACAACCCTTTCAGTGAAGAAATTATTCCTAATATCCAATCTAAACCTCCCCTGGTGCAACTTGAGGCCGTTTCCTCTCGTCCTATCGCTAGTTATTTTGGCAGAAGAGACCAACCCCCGCCTCACCACAGCCTCCTTTCAGGTAGTTGTAGAGACCGATAAGGTCTCTCCTCAGCCCCCGTTTCTCCAGGCTAAACAGTCCCAGTTCCCTCAGCCGCTCTTCATAAGACTTGTGCTCCAGACCCTTCATCAGCTTCGTTGCCCTTCTCTGGACACGCTCCAGCATCTCCATGTCCTTCTTGTAGTGAGGGGCCCAAAACTGAACACAGTATTCAAGGTGCGGCCTCAATCACCTCCCTCCTCCTGCTGGCCACACTATTTCTGATACAGGCCAGGATGCCATTGGCCTTCTTGGCCACCTGGGCACACTGCTGGCTCATGTTCAGCCGGCTGTCAACCAGCACCCCCAGGTCCTTTTCCTCTGGGCAGCTTTCCAGCCACTCTTCCCCAAGCCTGTAGCGTTGCATGGGGTTGTTGTGGCCGAAGTGCAGGACCCGGCACTTGGCCTTGTTGAACCTCATACAGTTGGTCTCAGCCCATCGATCCAGCCTGTCCAGATTCCTCCATAGAGCCTTTCTCCTCTCAAGCAGATATATAATTTCCTATTTTATTTAAGGTGGAATAGGCTTGTAAAGCCTATTGAGGTCTGTATCTGGCATTGAGCATGCACAAAAGGGACTTGAAAAATTAAGAGGGTATCTTACTAGCAGCAGTTTGAATGATACTTGTAATAAAATGATTGTGAAAAACTGGATGATAATCTTGGTAGACTTCCATATTTGAAAGGTACCAAGCACGTTCAGAGTACTGTTGTTGAGGAGGAAAACCCACTGGTGGTTAAAATAGGTCTGTGTTCATAGTGTGATTTAAGTGTGCAGTATTGCATTGAAAGATTTTGCTATTCTTGTTCAAGAATGAAAGGCTTTCTTGTAAGGCTGTTTACTGTTGAAAATTACATTTTGGTAAAAAAAGGAAAAAGGTTTTTTATGTAAAAACAAAATAACGAAAACTATCCATTTTCAAATTGTTTTAATAGACAGAAGTACAATTTAAAATATGAAAAATCAGAAGTATTAATGCTGATCTATTTTTTTTAATCATCTTTCATCCAAAGATGATTGTCAGAGTTTCTATGATAATTAAATATGTAAATTTTAACTTCCTTGTACTTTTATGCTTGTTTTCTTTTCTGTGCTGTCTTCCAGAAATAGCTCAAGTTAATTAGGGTCACATACAAGGACGCTGTGTGATTAGACTTTTGTAATGAAGGAACTGTATATACAATTGACGATACAGGTTTTAAAGCCCATGCATCTGTACAATCTTTGTTAACTTGAGATATCTGGTAGAGGTCTGCCATCACTTAGTAGCTGAAGAGAGCTTAAATATTTAGTATAAATGAATGTTAGATATTGGCCAGGAACAGGAGCTTTACCTGTATAAATACATTGTCTTCGAAAGGGAGTGTTATCAATGTGAGCTGAGTAATTGCTCCTAACATCCATTGGCCAGAAGCCATGACTGTGTCTTGGCCTTAAGAGCTGATGTTCCAACGTAGGTGAAGCAGAAGTACTTCACACAAGACAATAGGGAGTATCAGAGAAGTGAGAGAAGGAGCATTGTTGGGGCAGGAGGATAGAGATGTTGGTTGAAAAACTCTGAGGGGAAGGAAGGAAGCCTTGACACGTGAGCTCTTAGAAACAGGGTAATAGAAATTCAAATTAGTTTTCAGGCACTTTACATCTCCTGCCCCAGCTCTTCATAGCTTGCCATGTCACTGGAGTGGACACCGAGAATTCTACAACTGTTTTTATTTAAAATGTGTTTTATAGGTTGCACTTCCAGCAGATGAAGACTTCACAGGTCTGAAGCCAAGAACTGGAAAAGCTGCAAAAGTATGTGATAGATTGCATATACTTTTCTTTTTGCATGCTAAAGACACTAGATGAGGGTAGAGGGAAAAATTAGGTACTTTGTCAGTAAGGTTTGGAAAAGAGTATCTTGAAAAGATGGCCTGTCCTAAGTAAGATTAGTGTCTCTATATTTTAAATTTGGTAGAGTAAAATGATGTGGTGGAATGGGGTGGATAGGCTGTTGTGATTTCAATTCTATTCTGCAATATCAGGTGATGGCTTCAGTTGTACACTGTAGTTTCTCTTCCTAAATTAGAGGAAAATCAGTCATCAGGGCAAGATTTTCATTTGATATGACAAGACATAAGCAAAGATCTTAGGTGTTGTATTAGATAAAATTATTTAAATACAAAGTCATTGCAAAATACTGGATTAAGATCAGTTAAGTTACAAATATCAACAGGGATTTCATTTCTGCCTATAATTTGCACACTAGATCAGTCACAAAATTAATCAGATATAAGTAACAGTCTGTGTTAAAAATATGTAATGTTTTTGCTTCCTTTCTTTTTAGGAATATCCATTTATTCTTGATGCCTTTCAGAGAGAAGCTATTCTTTGTGTAGATAATAACCAGTCTGTGTTAGTGTCGGCTCATACATCAGCTGGTAAAACTGTTTGTGCAGAGTAAGTAATTTTCTGACAGGCTTTAGTAAGAGAATGGTGTAATGTTTGTCATGCATTTTGTTGGTCCATCGGTAGCTGTTGTGTCTCAGTTTCTTCATACAAAGTTTGGACCATGAGTGTTAGAATTGAATTGACTACTCTTGAGTGTAAAAATTACTTCTTTCCTCTTGTTTAGTGGGTAGTGAAAGGCTTAATTCATGTTTAAGCTTACCTTTTATTTTTAAACTATCTGGTTTTGTTGAAGTGTTATTGTCTAGATTGAAAGGAGAGTTTCTGCAATACAGATTTGCATGAATTTGGAAAAAAATACCTTTGTTTTCTAGCCCCTGACTATAACTAATAAGGAGTTTCTTGTGTGTTTTCTCTGCTTTGTCAGAAGCACTGGTTTGATTTAATTTGCAACCTTGGTGTTTATCGGTCAAGAAATGTTCAAAAGATAGTGTACGTTTTTTGTCAGTGTTTGGTCTGACAGTGGAGTGTCTTTGCTGACCTGAGGTGAGAAGTGAGATGTACATGTAGATATATTAGAGCATCGGCTCAAATAATAATAGTTTGTCTTGAGACAGTGACAATTAGGTTTTTAGATTCAACTAGGTGTGCTCTGATGTCCATAAAAATCCATTAACTCGTTGTCAATGATTTGTTGCTCTCCAAAGAGGCATACATAGTTGAGTTAAGATTGCACAGAACTTAATAATGAAATGCTTCGTATCATTCTACTGATGTTCTGAATTGCACATTTTATTTCATTTTTTTAAGCAGAAGATTGGAGGAAAGTAATATGCTCTGAATGTCTTCCTGATGACTTTAATGTGTACAATGTTTGAATACAGGTATGCAATTGCCCTGGCTTTGAGAGAGAAACAGCGTGTGATATTTACAAGTCCAATTAAAGCTTTGAGTAATCAGAAGTACCGTGAGATGTATGAAGAATTTCAGGATGTTGGTTTGATGACTGGGGATGTCACCATTAATCCTACAGCCTCTTGTCTGGTAATGACAACCGAGGTAAGATCAGATATTAATTCTTGATCTATCTGTGTTTTCTTCTACCCTTTTTTAACTGAGAAGGTCTGATATTAAAAGATTAAAGTTATCACATAGTAAGCCCAATTAGGGTAGAAAATGTTATAAAGTTAATTACGTGTCCCTTAATGTTTTAACTTCTGGTTATTGAAAAAGTTAGGTAAATCTCTGTAAATTTATGCTTTTGGACTGTCAGTCAGGAACGTTCATTCTCGCATGGAGAAAGGCAGAACTTAATTTCCTGAATGCTCAAGACACCTGAGTTTTCTTTAGATAAATGTGAAGTACTGCAAGTCAGTCAGACTTACTGAATCCTGTAGGGTCAGTATTTTGTTCTAAGGAAACAAAATGGGGAGAGGAAGATCATTGGCTGATAGTTGAGTGGTTCACACTAGATGCTTGTACTCCAGGAATGTACAGCTTTTCACCTTTGGTAACAAAGTACTGTTGGCACCGTTTTGTCACATTTCTGTTGTACAAATCTGTCCAGCTCTGAGTTGGAATTTTCTTCTTTCTGTCTTTACCTCAAAGGAGTAAAGAGTCTTACGGAGAATAGATTGGGGTGGAGAGACAGGATGACTTGATTTCTAATGAAAGATTTCCTCTTAATCACGGAGAGGTTATCTATTAGGATGAGGGAAAAAGAAAGCTTGGCAGAAGTAGATCTGTAGACCTACCAAGTAGAGGCTGGGAGGAAAATAATGTTTTTTCTTTCATCTTCCTTCACTGTTCTTGCAGCGAAACCAGTTTGTCTCATATCATGAGATTTGTTAGATTGGAATCAACTTGGAAAGCATGTCACAGCCAATCTTTAAGTGCTTTTAAGTTTTGTGCAAAATAAGATTTCATATTGCCATGTAAATGTGAACCAAAAATTCTGGCAATTTCTTACTGACATCTCTGTAACATGTGACTGTTGTTATTTCACGTGATGGATCTCAATTTTTTTTTTTCTTTTCTAGATTTTGAGAAGTATGCTCTACAGAGGTTCTGAGGTTATGCGAGAAGTTGCATGGGTTATTTTTGATGAAATTCACTACATGAGAGATTCAGGTATCCTATATGTACAATTTTTCTTTTCAAAAATCTTTTCCTCAAGAACAAATTTTTTTTCTTTTGAAGAACTAAATCTTTATTCTTTTTCTTAAAATCAGTCATCTTTGTGCCTAAATCACTCCGAATTTTTTTTCTACTGTATATGAGATAGTTACGGTGTGTTGCAGTCTGCATTTTCTTTGCCAAGGCAAAAGCCACTTTGAGGGCATTTGCTATACCCCATCTGTGTAGGGGAGACTTTTTTTAGGTTTTTGTTTTATTTTGTCTTTATGCTGTTCTTTGGCTTCACAGCTGAAAAATAGGCGTTAACCACGTACATTTCCCATGTGACTTTTCCATTTTCAGAACGTGGTGTGGTTTGGGAAGAGACAATTATTTTGCTCCCTGACAATGTTCATTATGTGTTCCTTTCTGCAACTATTCCAAATGCCCGTCAGTTTGCTGAATGGATCTGCCATCTTCACAAACAGGTAATGTTTCTGATGTGCTGTACTTCCATCCTTGTTGTCTTGTGACGTAATACTGTCTCTTTGGTTGACGAGAACTGAGCCTTTGAGCGTCTTTTTAGTCATATTCTTACTGCTCATAAATGAGGGTGTAGATCACTCCTGGCTTCTCTGGTTGTACTCCTAGCTCTTGCAGCTATAGTGGTTGTTGGTTCTACATAGCAACATTACAGCTGTTTCTTTAATGTTTATTTTCTACATTTATTTAGACACCAGCTTGATTTCAACAAACATTCTGAATTATGAAACATGATGAATGTACTATGATTTTCAGAGGGCTGATAGACAAGGTTATTTGGAGAATTTGTTTGAAGAGCTTTGTAAAAAGGCCATGTGGAAATCAAAAGTCATAAATCCATAGGAAATATTATATATGCATGCAAACAAAGTGAGAAAAGAGGAATGTAAGAAATCTATCCTGTCCTGTAACTATTAGGTTTATTTTACTCTGTTTTTTTAAGAGATGCTTTTACAGCAAAGAATATGGGAATTAGAGTTAGGGAAGGTAATATCCACAAGAAGTTGGTTCAATTTTAAAAATACCCCAGAGATTGATTCTTATGTTGTTTGTGAAGAAAGGAGCATAGTATAAGAGATGTCTGTTTAAGCTTGGCACAAACCTTGACTTTGTTTTGCAGAACACTAGACTGTGGGGTTTTTTTTAAATCAGATTTACGTAGTATTTAATATTTCAAAGGAAGTATTTTGTTTATTTTTTTTCTAAACAGGCTTTCTCCATGCATTAAAACCTTAAATGTTTTTTAAAGTCTATTGTGTGCCTTTTTTAGGTGGTGTAAGAAATACTGCAGGCTTTTTTACAAAATAGAAATCAACAGTTTTTTCTTTGGCTTTAAAAGGTGTTAGGATTTTGAGTCTGCGTAATAATACAGAAGGAAATATTACCTGTCCTTGCTTTTTGTGTTCATGAGAAAGAATTTTTGTAGCCAATTTGTGTTCTTCTAAAGGATTTGCAAACCTTCATTTTCTTAAGCAACGTCATTAGTACAAGATCCGTATTCTGGAAAGAAAATTTATCATCTTAGTTTCTCTGAGTCTTACTTTCTGGCTTTTTTGGAAAGGGGTATTTTAATAGTAATGTATTGGATTTTCCATCAAGCAAGAGTTTTTACAATGCAATTGGAAATATTAAATGTTTGTGTGTATGCTGTTCTTTCTTTATAGCCTTGCCATGTGATTTACACTGACTATCGACCCACTCCACTGCAACATTATATATTCCCAGCAGGAGGAGATGGACTCCATCTGGTTGTTGATGAAAATGTAAGGAATATTCAGTTTGTTTGAAAGATCTTTTTCCTCGCATATCAGTCACGAGCTTGATCTCTTGCAAAATTTGGATTGGCTATACAAAGGATGTTTGTGTTAAAATGAAGTACAAATGGGTAACAGTGATCTCTAAATTGCTGTTAGATTTTTTGAGTCTTATGGAAGAGATTGGTTTTATTATCTAATGTCGTGTAGTCAGCTGAGTAATACTTTGCTGAGATTAAGTGCCTTCATCCTTGCTTTGTTTTCTAAAGTACATGCTGCTTTCTGTAAATCTGCAAAGTATCTGATGTTTCTTATACTGTTTCTCACTCAAAAGAAAACGTAGTAGCATTTAAATTTTACTTCGGTTGCAGGGGCAAAATATTTTTGTGACTTTAGGTGATTTTGAAGTAACGACTTGTTTAAAATTCATCATAAGCTTGCACAGCAATAGCTATGCCCATAAACAGTAGTACTGCGCTTGAAGCTAGGTCTTCGTTGGGCAGTGTAATTTCATGTAGACATTCCTAAAAGTCAGTTTTGGTATTGTGTCATTCAGCAGGTCTAGCATGGTTGATGGTGTGATGGATAGAACAACGAGCAATAACTTCAGAGGCACCAATGTAATTCTGAGCTGTGCCACTGACCTAGTAAACGTACTTGCTAGCTTATGCATTGTTTTTGTCCTTTTGCCTGTAAATGTGGGGTAATGGTACTGGCTACGCAAAGCACTAAGTATTTTTAAGTGAGTTATGTAAGAAGTAATTGCTTACAAAGGTTGTGTTTTATATCTAGGGAGATTTCAGAGAAGATAATTTTAATACGGCGATGCAAGTGCTTAGAGATGCAGGAGACTTAGCAAAAGGGGACCAGAAAGGCAGGAAAGGAGGAACAAAAGGTGAGTTTGAATACCATTCTAAAGAAACTTATTGTATAATACAACAAAGTTGTGTGCAAGTTATGCTTGTGTCTCAATTATTCCATGAGGTACTTTTTTGCTGAAATTACGTTTAAATTAATGTAATCTCTCTGCAGGTCCTTCAAATGTTTTTAAGATTGTGAAGATGATCATGGAAAGGAATTTCCAACCTGTGATTATTTTCAGTTTCAGTAAGAAAGACTGCGAAGCCTATGCACTTCAGATGACAAAGTTAGATTTCAATACAGGTACAGATAAATAAAATACAGTTTTATTCACAATTTGTAGTTTGATGTGAAATGTTACTCTGGTTAGATATTTCTATTTCCTTTGGGACTTTTTGTGTAAAAACAAAGGAAAAATATGTATTGCTTTTTCATTTACATGTACATATGCCAGTACATCAGGCTATTTTCAGTAAGAAACTGTTGGTGCACAAAGCATACTTGGTTATCACAATGTTGAACTGTTCCTCTACTTTAAACTTTATTTCTTTCTCCAAAATCCTGTTCACTGTAATAATAGCACAAGAGTTCCTAAAAAATCCTAGCTATAATGGGAGAAGACTGATCATAACAAATGTATTTCCCGAAATTTTCGTCTTATGTCCATCAGAAAAATGAGTATTCTCTCAAAAGAACTGTATAACAAACCACTAGAGTGTTCTTTCTCAACTCTTCCACCCCGTTTTTTTTCTTTCCTTCCTCCCCCTTCTCCTTAAAGAAAAACCCAAAAGGTAAACAAAGAAGATTATTTGATTTTGGATTAAGACCAAGCTTGGAAAATAAGTTCAAGTTCGTCGCTTCTCGGAAATGTCAAGAGTTGTTATAAAAATAAGGAATTTCATGTTTGTGAACCGTTCAGGGTTCTTGCTTGGTTAATTGCTCCAATCCTTGCATGTTCTGGTTCAGTGTTGCAAAATAATGCAGCCGTTTCTATCAGAAAATGTAAAGATATGCACAAGTGCAGAGATGCATTTTTATATGTTTTCTTCAGTCGTACCTTTGAATATATATTCTTGATATTTGTACTACTTAAGTAGAAAGGGTGTAAACGTTGAGAATTAATGGGTAAGAGGAGGAGCCTCTATGTCCATACAGACAGGGACTAGTAGGTAGAAGAGAAACGGGGAGGTTTGTGAAATAGACGGAAAGTACATAAAACTGAGAAATCCCAAGCTTGGAAATAGCCGAAGTTTGGATTATTCTGCCAGGTTTGTTCTGTTTTCCTTTTCCCTGAGCATCTACTTCTGGTTACTGTTAGGCCCCTTCAGGCTCACATTCAAGTCTTGATTGTCTGACCCGATGTGGGTGGTTTTGTATAGACTTCACAGTCTTCCACACTGTTTTTATTGTAAACTTCTGTAAATATTAGGATGTGGTAACACTTTATTTACATACGATATTAGCCTTCTAGATTTTGTAATAACTTACAAATTGCCTTCTTAGATGAAGAAAAAAAGATGGTTGAAGAAGTGTTCAATAATGCAATTGATTGTCTGTCAGATGAAGACAAAAAGCTTCCTCAGGTGAGTGGAGATTGAATAGGGGTAGCTGCTGCGGTGGTTTTCTGCAACTTTTGAGGCTGTGGGTCTTTTGTAGTGGGTACAGAAACCATAAACTGGATATTCTCTCGTCTCTCCAGGTTTTAATACCTCTTGCATTGCTCCTTGGCATTGTGAAATAGGACTCAGTGATTAGGATTCCTTCCAGTTGTGATTCCAGCAAATGACATGTGCCAAAATTAACCATGGAGTTCCTACCCTGTGTTTTATTTTTTTCTGATTTTGTTTTTAAGTAAACATAAGGGCTTATAAAGAGATATATCTGGGTTAAAATTGTCTGGAAATAGCTCAAATGAGAGTGCAGTATGCACTTGTCCTGGTTTCGGCTGGGATAGGGTTAAATTTCTTGCTAGTGCTGTGTTTTGGATTTAGTGTGAGGAGAATGTTGATAACACACTGATGTTTTCAGTTGTTGCTAAGTACCCTCCTAGTCCAAGGACAGCTCCCATGCCTACTGACTGAGCTAGGTACACAAGGTGGGAGGGAACATAATCAGGACAGCCAGCCCAGCTGGCTAATGGGGTATTCCATACCATGTGAAGTTATGCTCAGTATATGAATGGTAGGCGTGATCCAGGAAGTACCGATCGCTACCTGGTTATCGGTCAGCGGGGGTGGTGAGCAATTGCATTGTGCATTACTTATTTTGTATATTTTATCATTATCATTATTATTCTCCCTTTTTCATTTTATTAAACTGTCTTTATCTCAACTTAAGAGTTTTTCTCACTCTTACCCTTCCGATTCTCTCCCCGTCCCACTGGGGGGGGAGGGGAGTGAGTGAGTGGCTGCATGGTATTTGGCTGCCTGCCAAGTTAAACCACGACACACTTTATCAGGTATTGACTGCTGAGTCTTTCAAAAAGTTGAATTGATGCATCTGCATTCTAATTTATTGTATAATGAATAAGCGTAGTGACAGTCTTTATAGTGGTAAAATACAAGCTTGTAAATGGACAGAATATTACAGGATTCCATACTTTTGTAACAAATACTAAACCTATAATTTCTTTCTACCCCCATCTTTCCTTTATTTATTTGTGTTCATAATTTCTTAATGTAGTGGTTTTTATTGTGAGCATGGCAATTTCTCCTTGAAAAAAACAACCATTTAATTTTTGGCCATGCCTACTTGCTTCGGATTCCACATACCTGTTTTGTTTGTGAACTTGAGAAAAACGGAAAATAGGAATCCAATATAAAAGGTGTTATGTGCTGGGGTTTTTTGTAAGCTTACAACAGTGGCATTATACCCAAGTAATTTGTTTTGGTCTCTATGGACAGTGGTATCTCAAAAACATATTCTCAGAATTAGGTTTGGGGTGGTAACCACGTGTTAATAGATTATTAATGAGAATCTTTGTTTTCAAAGAAAAAAAACAGAGACAAAGCTAAGTTTATGTAGGTGTTTGTTTGAAGTATAATGTTTTTAGTATTTAATAGATGAATTCAGTTATTTACAGCCTGAATTTCCTTGTGCGGCTCTCATAGGTGCTGACTTCACTGTTTTACAGCACATATCAGTAAGTGAAATCATTGCAACTAAAATTGAAGCAAAATATCTTATGCATACCAGGGTCACTATTTCAAAAAATTATTTTAAATGAGGCAATTTGTTTTCATAGAGGCAGATTTAAATACTAACTGCATGTGTAAATTAGGGCATAGCTTCACAGTTGGCCTAACCCAATTTAAGACTAGTTTACCGAAAAGATTGGCCTCTGGCTTTACCCTTCATATCATTCCTAGTTCTAACTGGAAAATAATACTGAAGGGGTGTTTATTGTATTTAAAATCAGGGAATAGTGAATTATATGAACACTAAGGTTTTCCATACAGGTTTTATTTTTTACTAAGAAATATTAAAATTTGTTTACTATTCTTTATATGTTTCTTCCCAGGTTGAGCATGTACTTCCTCTTCTGAAACGAGGAATTGGTATCCATCATGGCGGTCTGCTTCCTATCTTAAAAGAAACCATAGAAATTCTTTTCTCTGAGGGCCTTATAAAGGTAAATATTTCATGTCCATACTTAGATTTTTCTGTGTTGTGAATACACAGTTGGTAATCCTGAAAAACCGAGAAGTATGTCTTAGCTCAGAATGTACGTTAGTATTATAGTGGAGATCTGCTCCTTGACTGAAAAAGGTGAAAGACTTATTGCACATGCCAAACTGAAAAATGCTTTGTGTTTTGAATGTAGTTCCATGCAGGAAGCATAAGGCTTAGTACTTACTTTTTTTGAACATTGTGCGGACCAGTAACTAGGCAATTTTAAAAAGAGCTACACACATACAAAGGGAAAGGCTCTGTTCTGTGGATCTATATACTGAGTTCTACAAATGCATGCAGCACCCCTGGAAGCCTGTAGCTGTTCCAGTGGCACAGGTTAATTGGTGTAATTGGTTGCAGCTCCCATCCCTTGAGATATGCAAATATTTGCATAAATGCCTCCATCTTTATCTGAAAAAACAGTTCTTGAAGCTGGTTTTATTTCTCTTCTCTCTATAAGGAAAAGTTTGTAGTCTTTAATAGTTTGCCATAGATGTCTTAGGTTAGTGCACAACTACAGCTCTAGTTTTAAGTGTTCCAGATTTTATTCTGAAGTATTTAAACTTACAATATCTAACTTTAACATTTTCTTCAACTTTTTTATAATATATTTTACTCCTAGAAATGACTGTAGACATTTACCAAGCTGTTTGTTGGTTACCCTAAGGGACATACATCAGAAAAATCTAACCTTAGATGAAAGTTGTGGGGTTTTTTGGGTAGCTAACTACTATTTTGTTCTTGCAAACTTTGCAATGGAAATGTGGAAATTAACTATGATTTTTCATTAATATAAATTGCACCCCCTTGTGTTTTCTTTTGGAGTCTTTCACATGGTCCCATCTAACTAGTTTTCATGTTTTCCCAGAGGAAATAGGGGAAGGGGGAAAGAATGTTTTTGGTCCAGTTTTTAAATATTGAATGCGCCTATGTTCCTGTGTTGACTGTACATAAGTAGTAAAATCTGGAAAGGTTTTGTGTAGCAATCTCTGACTATTTGTGCGTTTGCTTAAGAGCCTTAGTTTTTGCTTGCTTAACTTTAGTCTGTTTACTTAGGCGTTATTTGCAACAGAGACTTTTGCTATGGGAATTAATATGCCAGCCAGGACTGTGCTATTTACGAGTGCCAGCAAATTTGATGGAAAAGATTTCCGATGGGTAAGTGAAAAACAGGTTCTGTAGAATAATTGAATTGCATTATTTAAACCTTACCAAGATTAAATCTATTCTTGACATATCCACTTCAATGTAGTAGAAAATATTTTTTTCTTTCAAAAATCCTTCTTTGTTCGCTAATCCATTTATAATCCGTGTACAAATTCCTGAAGGCAAGATTCCTCAGATTATACATGGGATTATTTATTTTAATAGATACAGCAAAAGAGCATCAAACGCATGTTAGCAGCAGACATTGGATTAGACTCAGACTTCTGCACAACTTGTCCGAAACTGTGAGACCCAAGTATTTTCTTCTGTGTCAGAGGAATGTGGAGAATAAGTGGGCTCAGTATCCTATAATAATGATCAATAAATTTAAGTTTTGACAGACCCAAGAAAAGAGATCATTTACCTCAGGAAAGTATTGATTGTTCTGTTATAGCAGAGTATTTTGGGTAGCCCACAGAAAGACAGAAATGTGTGGAGGGAGAGACAGGTTCTTAAACAGCTGGAAAACAAATAATTTAAAAATTTTATACATTAAAACTAGGTATGTGATTCACACGTAAATAATAATAAGGCTGTACAAGTCATCACAGCAAAACTTTATAAATAAGTGTCATGATTCATCTTTCAGAAATGGGAAAATTGTGGTAAGCAGGACAAGTGACTTGATGTGCATTATGAAGTAAAAATCTCTTCAATCTTAGTTTGGGCTGCTCAATTTGACGATTCATTCAGTCTGATTGCATGTCCTTAAGATATATGCGAGAATTAGCTACCTTTGAGGTATCAGATATGTGGAACTCCTGCTTTTAAAATGATTTAGCACAGTTTCCTTAAGTAGTTTTTGAGATCTGACTTAAAGTGAAACTCAGGAAGTTGTTGGAAATGCAAGTTCCACAGATGACAAAAAAACCTATTTGATGACTTACTAAGACATAGGAAACCAGTTATAGCTGGCTCTTGTCCATGTCCCAGTTCTTTACAATGTCTTCAATTTCACGGTTAGTAGGCATAGAAATACTGCTCTTGCTAGGTATCAGTATTTTAATGTTACATTTGAATCATTTGAATTAAATGATACATTATTTGAAGATGGTGAAGATACATTGTCAGTATGTTGAAGATGTGTTCCATTTTAATAATCTCCACCATGCCCAGCAAAATTCCATCACATAAGACATTAGTAAAATGTTTTTTGTGCTTATTAAAATCATGCACCATGTTATGGAAATCACTGTAGCTATGGGACCATTAGTTAACTTATGCTGCTGACATACATTATTCATAATCATGGATTTATATCTTAGTAGCTTAGTGATCAATTATGACTGATCAATGAATTCCATCTGCGAAAAGTTCATGTCTTAGATAACTCTCCTTTGGTAATTTTTATACATCATGGTCATTTACTGTATAATTGTAAACAGCACTTTATATGTTCTTGTTATTTTTCTAATGTTTGTTTTTTTTTTTTCTTGTTTTATCCTAGATATCCTCAGGTGAATACATTCAAATGTCAGGTCGTGCAGGACGCCGAGGTATGGATGACAGAGGAATAGTGATTCTTATGGTGGATGAAAAAATGAGTCCAACAATTGGCAAGCAGCTTTTGAAGGTAGGAGAGAAGTTAACTTCTTTTTTTCCAATCCTCCCCACTAAGTTTATTCTCATTTGAATAATGTAACGTGTAAAATTACACACCTAGAACAAAATGTATGTAGATTATGCACGTAGGAGATGACAACTTCTGAAAGGAGTATTGGCTTTCACTGAATTCTCAGTAGAGCAGGAGTTTCTATTGTGAAACAAAATTAGAAAGCTAGTATCATCCTTCTGTCTATAAAAGGGATCTCAGTCAGGAGAGGTAGAATTATATCCTGTTTTCTAGTGATATCACTACTACTGCAGTATTTTGTTTGTTCTTGCTGACCACAGTCAGCTCAAGGATATTGCTGAACTAGAAAAGTTTTGCTGAGCTTTCGCAAGAATTACTAAAGGCTAGGTTCTGTGGTGAAATAAAACTTTAACGGACTTTCCAGTGTAATGGACAAACTGGTCAAAGTCGTGCAAAAAATGAGGTACGTATAATAAATAAGAAGAGTGAGATGGCTGTCAGTGAGCTAAAATTAACCATGGAGAAATTGAGAGTGCTTGTAGGAAACTTTGAGGTTTGGAAATCAAGAGGTTGAAAAAAACCACTCTTGTGGCTGAGATGGGCATTAGATTATAGGGCTTCCCCAAACCGTAATGGAAATTGTTACAGATTATTACAATAGTACCCTCTTGCTTTATAATTTGAATGTGAAACATTGCACTCATTACACTTCTATTTAAATTCCATGGCAAAAATCACCATAATGAAACATAATATTCTGTTGTGTGTGTTGTTTATCTTTGGCTGCTTACATTAATTGTGCACACATGTTAAAATTGAAAACTAGGAGAGTTACTCTGCACGCTATTCAGGAGCTTGTAGTCTTGGTACAAATAGCAGATCATTTGTGTTAAAATGGCACTTACAGTATTACTAGAGTTTGTATAAATTGTGGGAATCATCTTAAGTCAGCATCAGAATATGTTAATAAAAAGCATGTATTAGTTGCCAAAAAAAAATCAGATGCCGATATTTCTCTATTTTGTTCAGACAAATGAAGAACAAGGGGAAAAATTTGTACGTGGCTGCTGTTAATTATGCAGATGTGGATTCTTCGTTGTGTATCTTGCTCTGTCAATGCTACCTGTTAATTCATAATAAATGTGTACTTTAGATCACTGTTATACACAGGTAGTGTTTGCCTTCTTAAAGTAAGAATTTTCATGAATGCTACATTATGGCTAACTAACCAGAAATTAGTAAAATAAGAAATTTCAGACATATTGGAACTTATTAATGTATGGTAGCATTAGGTTTTGAATTTATTTCTCAGTCTTGATTCGATTTGTGTTTTCTCAGTGGAGTGGACATACATTTATTTGTTTACATGCACACTGAATGCATGTGTACACCTCTGAGATGTATGAAGACATAAGTATTTTAACTGGATTTTTATGAGTTTTTAAGACTATTTAAAAATAGATGTAATTTTGTGGCATACTTATTAAACAGCAGGAGATACAAAATGAGAGAAGAAAAAAACACTCCTTATAAATAGCATTTATTTTGTGTACTTGTAATCTGTAGTTTATAAATAATATACCCCAAAAGTTAATTTATATGAAATAATTGTAACAGCTTAAGAAAAATTGGTATTTCAATTATTTATCTTCAGACTTCATGAGATTACTCTATAAGCTCAACTGTTCAGAAGGTGTTTTTTTTAAGTTTGTAAGTTCAGTAGTTTGAGAACTATAGAACTCAATCTGCATGAATTAAGATGAGAAAAGGAAATAGTATATCACATTTTTTTGATACTGTCTCTATTTTTTTGTCTACATTTTAAGGAAATTAATAAAGAATATTTCCTTTATTGAAACTGTAAGCCCTTTGATTTTTTTTTTCCTCCCTTTTGAATTATAAAGAAACAAAAGGGAAAAATAATGGCAATTTTTTTGCTTTCTATATTATCTCTTGGTTCTTCTCCACTGATCTAAATAAATTCATGTATTTCGTTAATTTTTCTCACCATTCACTTGTGAGCAAGGACTGAATTTCAGATTTGCTTGAAAAAGATCAGAAGGGGCTATAATGAAGGTATTGATGCTTCTGTAGCTTCTGTAATTGTTCAGCCAATTGCTGAAAAGCCAGTAAAAGTAATCTTTTATGAGATGACCAGTACAACATAAAAAATACTTATATTCCTTTTTAAATCCAAAACACTTAGAAGAAATTTCATTTCAGGCCAAGAATGTATACAGACTAACATTTCTTCAATATTCACATTTTGTATTCATCATTAAGAGTGTCTGAATTAGGTTTTACTTACCAACTGACAGTGTTTGTCTGTAGTAAGATCACGATTGTGTCTTGCGGTAGTATTTTGCTGCCACATCAAGTATTGTGGCTTTGCTCCAGGATAAGCTGAAGATAGGGAAAACTTCAGAAGAAATAAATGAGCCATATTGAAAATGATAGGACATTTACATAGGACATTTTTATCATAGCTCTTCAACCCTAATGCATGTCTGATCCAAACCATTTCCTGAATACTAGAGCAAAATGTCTAGGAGTAATGTTATCAGCTGCTTAACACTGCCATCAGTGAAGCGAGAGCTTTGAGTATATTTCAGTACCAGCAGCATTACTGCAGCTGTGCAGTTTGGCTGTGGCACTGTTCATTGCGAAATTGTGTACAGTACGTCAAACTTAAATTCAAAGTTCAAATCTTAGATTTGAGTTCTTACGAGTTTGTAAATATTTCTTAAACTCAGTAACATACATTTGTCTTCTGCAGTGTAACTAGTTTTTTTGTTTATCCTTGGCATTTATTTGACCACTGAGTATTTAGTAAACTGGTGACTTGCACAAATCTGTAAAACTAAATGCTTACGATACTGTTGGATAGCTTTCTGAAGACAGTAAATTATAGTTTTACATTTGCATAATACTAGGAAATATTTGATGGAAAATTTTTTTTTTTGTTTCCTTAATTAAAGTCTTTAGCTACATTGTGTTAGTTTAGGTAGGAAGAGGAAAGCTGCTCCTTGACGCTAGATGGCCTTTGAAACCAGAGCAGCACCTCTCTAGTTGGAATTTAGCCAAGTTACAAGCATGTATTCCTACAGATACAATTGAGTTACTGAACAGTGGTAATCTGTTATGTCTCTAAAAGACAAAAATCTTAAGCTAACTACGTTATGGAAATGAATGATTGTATAATGAAAGAAAATGTGCTAATGTAAGTAGGTTTTTGAGCCTTGAATTTGAGTGTATCAATTCTTTGCATCTACTTACTCCTTCACAGGAGAAGTTAGATGGACTGAAAAATCAAAAGAAAGCATTCATCCAGCCAGATAAAATATACAGTATTATGCTTTCCTTGTCATTTACATATGGAACATAAAGTGCCGCAATGCCAAGCTGTAGGAGATGTTCCACTAGCTACATCTGGCTCTTTGGCAGGTCCTTCATTTATGGAGTTGGCAGTACTGTGCTTATTTGTCCTTAATGCTGCTATTAGAAATCCGTCTGGTCTTTTTGTATTTTATTTTGACTCTTACGTTGTTTTATTGTACCAGGGAAATGAACAGGATAGCAACTCGGACAGTTGAATACTTTTCAACTTCCTGCCTGTTTGCACAGCTCTCTCATATGACCACTGTGCAGTTGTTGGAAAGTTTCTTCATTTTGAAAGGGCAAATCATTGTTCCCTTATAATTGAGGCAGCATCATTAGATATTTTGTGTTTTAATCATCTGCTATGTATCACATATGGCTGTTCCTTTCTGACTCCCAAGTACAAAGAAAAGCAATATTTACATTAAAAAAAAAAAATGCTGATCAGGAGTAAATGTAAGACTGGAAATGTTGAGGAGGTGGTGAGAACCTTCAATTGCTAGAAGAGGAAGTTTCTGAAACAGGAGCTATCTGATAAAATTTCTGGAAGTTAGTACTTTTACATACGCATAGCTACCCGTCTGCAAAAGGAATTAATAGTAAGCTTTGGGCACCAGTAATTTTCTGTGGATTTCTAACATAGAAACTGCAACAAGCAACTAAAACTCTTGCCCAGGTCTTGAGAAATGCCATAGTAATGTAATACTATAAAAAAACTGTGATAAATCAGAATTCAAGAAAACCAGTTAATGTGTAGGAAAGAAACACTGTTTTATGCAGAAGTAGTTCACTTAATCTTTGACTGTGAGGTTGCTTGTTCTTTCTTTTGGCTTGTCTGGTATTGACTGATAAGCCATGGGTCTGCTCCTGTATTGGTCTTTCTGTGTTTTTAAATAAATACGGGTGCGTATGGTCTTGAATTGGGTTGAAAAATAGCAAAACTTTAAAAATTACCTAATGTAAAAGTATAGATTTTGTTGTTTGAGTGGTTGCGTTTTGGGGTGCTTTTTTGTTTTTATTGTTAGGTAAATTTAGGACAGTGCAAAGATGTTTTTAGTCTTTTTTACTCTTTAAAATACCTATATACATTAACATCATACTCTTGAGATTATTAGTGTGTTTTTGTTCAAGTGATCTCCATTGACTAATACGTAGAAAACCCTTCCAGTGAATGGGAATTTTTTTTCAGGTGGTAAGATTTATTCTGTTACAATGAGTTCTCATTTTGCTCTTACAAACTGTACTGAATTTAACTGTATGATCAGGCAAGAAGCACGGGAGTAGAGCATCAACAGAGGTCCTTTTTGCAAATTAAATGCTTAGCACTGTCTGAAGTAAAGAAGTGGAGGTTGTTAGCTATGCGTGGCTGCCGCAGACGGTGAGAACAGGGAGCTGCTGACAATCTCTATCAGGAAGCTCAAGGTACAATCAGATGCAGGCTAGAGCATAGCAATTGTTTAATGCAGTGTTTGGCAAAATTGCAGCACAAGCTTCTTTGGCAAGAGGCTATCTTGATACACTGTCTATGAATAATGTTTTCTTGCACAAGATGTGGTGGCCTGTATGGAAACTGGTATGGAATGATACAGCTTATTACTTCACTTTTATAGAATCATAGAATCATTAAGGTTGGAAAAGACCTCTAAGATCATCGAGTCCAACCATCAAATCAACACCACCATGCCCACTAAACCATGTCCTTAAGCGCCTCATCCAGACGTCTTTTAAATACCTCCAGGGATGCTGACTCAACCATTTCGCTCGGCAGCCTGTTCCAAGGGCTGACCACTCTTTCAGTAAAGAAATTTTTCCTAATGTCCAATCTAAACCTCCCGTGGTGCAACTTGAGGCCATTTCCTCTTGTCCTATCGCTTGTTACTTAGCAGAAGAGACCAACCCCCACCTGACTATAACCTCCTTTCAAGTAGTTGTAGAGAGTGATAAGGTCTCCTCTGAGCCTTCTCTTCTCCAGACTAAACAGTCGCAGTTCCCTCAGCTGCTCCTCATAAGACTTGTTCTCTAGACCCTTCACCAGCTTCGTTGCCCTTCTCTGGACACGCTCCAGCACCTCAATGTCCTTCTTGGAGTGAGGGGCCCAAAACTGAACACAGGATTCGAGGTGCGGCCTCACCAGGGCCGAGTACAGGGGCACGATCACCTCCCTACTCCTGCTGGCCACACTATTTCTTATACAGGCCGGGATGCCGTTGGCCTTCTTGGCCACCTGGGCACACTGCCTCATACAGTTGACCTTGGCCCATCGATCCAGCCTGTCCAGGTCCCTTTGCAGAGTCTTCCTACCCTTGAGCAGATCAACACTCCCACCCAACTTGGTGTCATCTGCAAACTTCCTGAAGGAGCAGTAAGTTTGATAAAGACTCCGCAGAATCTTTAGTACTGCTGGTTGTCCACCCCTTTAAAACTGTACTGCATGCAGATTTTCCATTTATTTTTCCCCAAATGCTTTGAAGATGTTTCTAGAGAAGCAAACTGGTATTTTAGTTCATTTCCCATAAATTGTGAGTGAGTAGTAAGTAGCAGGTTTCCATTTAATCATCTTGTTTGGGACTATGCACAAGACAGCAGGTGAAGCCTTCTAGTGAGACTGTCTTGCATCAGCATTCAGCAAACATCAGTTTAACATGCCAGCTTAATTATACCATTGTACTTTGGTTTGACTTAAACCTTATTCGTATGGGAAAAAAAAAATGCCTCAGGATTTGAGAAATTTACCAAAGCCTAGTTTGGGAGAGAAATAGACTTCAGCTGGAGTTGGCACTAACACTTGTTGGAAAAGCCGCTGCAAAATCTAAAGAAATAGATTGTCACTAGTGGTTTGAGGACAGTATAATGTTCTTTCTAATCTAAAGTTGTGACATAGATGAGAATCTCAATGACATGAACGTTTTGGATACTTCATCAAAATGTAGATAAAAATAACTTTAATGTGACATTTTAATTTTTATTGTAAGCTGCCAAACCTTTCTTGTTCTTACGAAGCTTGCACTGCAGAAATTTCAGGAAGGTACTTAACTTCTAACTTTAATTTAAAATCTGCTTAAAGTCAACAAGATTTTAGCATGAAATCATGGAGAGAATTCAGCTGTTCTAAGGGAAACAGATGTTCAGATGCCATTGTGAACAGGGTTACAGTTTTATAGATAATTATGCAAGCCAGCAGATAGAAGAGAACAGCAAATAGTTCTACTTGATATTTGTGACCAAAATGCAGGGAGATGGGGTGTATCAGATAGCATGTAAAATGTTTAGTCACTCTTGAACTTCACCTCAGGCTTTTCCAGAGCCAGTAGGACTAAGCTAACTGGTATTATTTATTAATTGCTTGTTAATACCACAAGTTACTTGAAGTTTTGTTAGGTCAGTCTGTGGAAAACAGTTTCCCCCCCAACTGACAGATTTTTGGGAAATTTTCTTTTACTTCAGTAAACTCATCACTACAAATGTAAATATTTGACTGATTAAGCTAGATTTTTTTTTCTTTGCCTTCTTGTTCTTAAAAAAAGGTAAGTGTGAGATGAACAGAAGACAAAGTTCCTTTTTTAGTTTGTTTTTATGTTAATTTTTTGTAGAAGTATGTAAGTCTTTGCTAGGGCACACATTTCCTTTATGTTAAAACATACTGCATGTTTACTGAAATTGTAAATTGTCGCATCACTGACCTGATACCTGTAGTAGCAAATCTGAAACCAGTCAGTGTTGAGGATATCAGCTAACTTCTGAGTGTAGATACAGATACCATTTGGGTTTTTCCACTTCAGCTTTCTTTGGGTTCATCCAACTTAAAAGGAGCCGAGTTATTCTCTCAAATGTATTATACAAATACAGTTATAGCATTACCAGGCCAGCTCAGATCCAAAAGAACCATTGCACAGTATGGTGTTGAACCCCCACTGTCCATTTGTATTCTGTGCAGAGCAATTCATGTAGCGGTGCTACGATCCTGGTTTGGGGAGGGCCAATTTTTAAATTTTTAAGTTAATTTAAAGTGTGATATTTGTGTTGTATAAAATATTTGTAGTTTTAAATATTTGCATGAGAGTTTAAATATTGTTTTGTTAAATTGGGATGCCTCGGTACAGGTGTGTAGGGTTTTTTGTATATTTTTCTGTGTTCAGTTCAGAAAGAAGACGAAAGGCTTGGGGGAAGAACAGAACTTGGAGTTACCAGCCTGAAATAAAACTAAGGATAGTTACGATGGTAGGAGCTACTCTATTAGAGAGGGTAAATGACTGGAAAATTCAGTCATTCAGAACTAACTTCAGACGGTGGTAGTTGCATGCGAGAGAAATCAAAACACTTTTTTTTCCTTTTAAGTCTCTTATTACAACTGGAGCATTTGTGGAACCCAAGCCTGAGGTATTTTCATCAGCAAAGCCTGCTAAAGAAGTCTTTTGCCACCTACAGTGTCTTCTGTTTGTGTTGGTGCAACTGTTTTTGGGGCAAAGCAGTGAGCCAGATTGGTAATAAATTTGTGCTTAAAATAGCTGCTTACCATTGTCTGTTAAAAATAACCATGCAGAAGGGATTTTTATCAGTTACGCTAATGTAGCTCAGGATGATCCTGTTACCGATATAACTACGCAGTCTTTTTTGATACTTCTGAGAGATATCTGATTATTCATGTGGTAACTATATCATTGATACGTGGAAAAAATGTATGCTGTTAATTAGTATTTCACTAAAGGTATTTCTGTGTCTTAGAGATGTATCAAGCAGTCAGTTGCATTTTTATTTAATGAGGTTTTTCATAAAAATTCACAATGGCGGCTGTCACAGACAGCTAAGTGTACTTGTTTCCCCCTTACAAAAAAAGAAGTGAGAGACTTTTAAAATATCATCAATGTGTTCTGTTCTTTGCTCTTTTTATAAAGCAGTTCTTTGTTTCCTTTTTGGAAACTCATTCATTCAGCTTATTTCTGGAAACACTGATAAGCAAATGAAACTGTCAGTGGACCAAATGGCGTAAAATATGTCCTGTAGTGTATCTGATTTGTGTCATTATGAAAGATACTTTATTGTTGCTTTGCAAGTTGCCTCTTTGTCTTTTTTAGCTCGTAATGTCCCTGTGAAGTAGTTTCAGACAGTATTTGCCATCTAATGTTCTCTGTGAAAGCTTTATAAATGTTTTCAGTGAGAGGCTGGAGAGCAATAGAGTTATACACAAAATTTGTTCCTCTCTCTGCATGGGAACAGTTTTGAAAATGTAAATATTTTTCTCCCACTATAAGAGAGAACAGAGAGAGTAACCCTTACCAAATGTACGTCTTGCTCAACACTACATGCCATAATGCAAATGACAGCTCTCGCATCTCTGGTTAGACAAGGCTTCCAAGTCTCAACAGTAATAAAAAAATTGTGGAAAAAACCCTGTGAATATCAATTCCAGACACTAATCTTCCTCCTCCCCAATATTTGTATCTTTCTAGCTTATGTGGGCAAGAAATGGTAGGACTAGTAAATCTGAATTTGGTGGTGTTAAGAAGAGACTCTGTTCTGAAATTGTTCATGGTTGACAAGGCACGGTGTATAGCGGCTGTAATTTTCAGATAGTTCTTGACTAAATTATTTCTGTAGTGAATTGTTTATAGTCACGTTCTTGATTTTTAACATTATCAGCTTAAACCAATCATTCTTTTGCAACCCAAATCTTGGAAAACTTGAAAGGGTATTACTGGTAAGTTGGCTAAAAATTTCTCATGAAGTGAAGTGGTTGCAAGCGCACAAAGGTCATTAATTTCTGAGAACTTCAGTTGATATATCTAGGCTGTTCTCATGTATCCAGGCAGTTCTCATCCAGAGGGATAAAAAAGCTTGCAAAATCATTCTGTTTTTTAAAAAATACTCAGAAATAAATCTGTTGCTACTGTCTGTTGAAGATTTGGGGTGGGGGGACTGTCCCTCTTTGAAGGGGTGAGGAGGAGGATTACTTGCAGAAAGGAGGCTGGAGAACTGGGATGGTAGTTCAACAACAGTAAAGTCATGGACACAATGTGTGTTTGAAAGTGACTTTCTGATGCCCGTTCTAGGCAGTCTTTCTCATGAACTTTTGTTGCAGCTCTGATCAGTTAGGCTTTTACCCGATCTTCTATGGAGCTTTTTCTCTGAAGACAAGGGAGAGGCTTCCTCACAGAGTAAGAGAACTTGAGGCAGATGATTGCGTGCCCTAGCTTGTTGAAGAGAAGGAAGATGAATTGTGATAGGAAGATTTATGGTAGAGAGTGAGCTAAATGTCATGCACATGCTTCACAATATTTTTAAGAAAGTAAGAAAGAAAAGCAATCGATATGGGAGCTGCTGGCACAGGGCTTGAGCAGAGAAAGGGATTGCAAGAGGAGCAAACCATTATGGAGAAAATCTAAGTTAAACTATATCTTAGCAGCAAGCAAAATCCAGGATAATTGAATACCTCATACTGTGTAGGCTCTTCGAGAGGAAGTTAGGAAGGGAAGGCCCACCTTTTCCATTTACCTGTCAGTAATATATCCCATCTTCCCTCCCTCCTGTTCTTCCCTTCCATGCACTATATCTATATGACAGGTATCTTTAGGTAGCCACTAATTGCCTCTTCAATAATCATGCCAATCTTTACAATTTGCCAGAAAAGGCCGATTGCCTACTCAATGTTTTGTGTGTGCTTAGTATAGAAGAACAACTGTATTTTGCTATAAAGTTTCCTAATGCAGCTGCAAAACTCATATGTTGCTACTAGGTAAATGAAGCAAGGGCATCCAGGTGATTGCTTTCTGTTAGACGCGAGTCTATTGATAGCCCGGAGTAGTCAGTAGCGACTAATGCACACTGCAGAATTCACTGGCTGTGCTGAAGGGGTAGCGCAGTAAAGCTACTATAGTGATATTTAATTTGGACAAGTAACAGTTCCAGTTTTTAGAAAAAAGCTTCTCAGAACTTTTGATTTCGAATGTAGTATTGCCTAGAGAAAAACACTGAGAAAACAGGAATTTCTGAAACATGGAGAAAGATGTGTTTATGAGATGAAGGAACAGGAGCAAAACCCACCATTTTTGCCAAAACAGGATTTGTATTTTAACTGCTTTGTCTTAATAGAATGACCTTATTTTCAAATTTTAAAATGCTGATCATGTGTTTAAAATAAAAATTACCACATCAGCAACTGGCTCAAATGCTGCCTTTTAAATAAGTCTGCTTTATATAATCTTTGAAATAGCTGGGTTTTTTAGTTTGTTTTTAAATCACTCCTTCCTCACAGTTGAACTGCGCTGATTTTAAAAAAGCCTTTTTTGTTTGGCATGTTCGGTGCATATATTATAGTTGTATAAACTTCATTGTTTTCTTTTCTCACTTTATGATAGTATTTAAGTGAGAGTGTGACACAATTTTACTCTTTCAAATGGTTGATAATCTTGCAAGCACACAGCTAAGCTATCCCTTAGAACTATGTAACATTGTCAGGCACAGAAAGAGGGATTCATAGTGCGATCGGAGCAGTCACAGCAGCATTTTGCCAGATCTCTGCTGGTCTGTAGATACGCCAGTGGCTTGTAGCCGGCTGGTGGGTGTATTCCAGCTGCTTTAGTTGATGCCTGGCTACAGCAGTGGATGTTGCTGTAGGAAAGAATCTGAGCCACCGATAGCTGACACTGGCATAATTGCTGTGCCGTTCTTTAGTAAATGCCATTCTTTAAATGGCATTCTCTGTTGTAGAGAAGCAAGCTTTATAGGGAGTGGTAATTTCTCTTTCCTAGAATAACTGATATATTTAGAAAAACAGACAAGAGCTTGGGTACATAATCCTTTTATCAGGTCTAAGGAGAAAGCTGTGTTATACATTGGTTAGCATCAGCAACAGAAGTTCTCTCATCTTTCTTTGGGGTATTAGACTAGAGACATTTGTAGAAACTTGAGCTTTCCTTTGCACACTGCAGCTCAACTGTTGATGTTGTGCTTATTGACACATTTCTGTTAGTAGAAGCCCATTTGTGGTAATTTCAGAACTGACAGCGTTATTTTAAATACCCATTTCATGATCTAATTTAAGAGGTATTTCTGTTCTGTGGTGCATTACTTGAGGTGAAAAGCTATGTCTGTATTTACGATCTACTCACAGATGTAAGACTGAATGAGTCTCTGGCCATGAAAAGCAAAACATTAGGCTATATGATTTATCTTAAACGTGTTTTACATGTATTCTTGGTATAAACATATGCTGAAGGCTTCTCTGTAACAGCTGGGTTTTTTTCTGAGATGAAATAATCATACAGTGAATACGATTCTGGTGTTTGTAAGGTAATCTCGTAAGGCTCTATATCTCACATAAAGCAAATGGGGTTACAATATTCCTAGATCTGCTACATGTGAAGGAGTCTTAGACTCAAGCTGTCTCTTATTAAATCTGACATCATTGCATCAATGGATGTAGTATAAGAATTCCTGACTGTGCATTTAAAATTGAAAGACAAATGTGTATATTGTGGTAATGTCATTTAAAATCCATTAGACTTCGCTTGATGTAGGAGAGCACCGTATCTGAATTTCAGCATTTGCATATATAAACTAATCATCAGTTGTTTTTTTAATAGCCTGTGCTTTTTTTGTTATGTATCATGAGGGAATATCTCTAGATACCTTACTGTATAGCAAAAGGCAAAGAAATGAGTTGCAAGCGGATACAGTATAATTGGTTTTAGGTAAAGCAAATCTTGAGCTTAAAAGAAAGTGCAGAGGAACGTGTTTCCCAGTGTCAGCCCTCTCTGAGCTTCTAAAATGTCTGATAGAATATGTTGAACTTTCAGCAGTCATGTAGTTGCATGAAAAATATGTCTTGAAACATCCTCATTTTCTTGTTATCTGTTTAGTTGTTACTAATTTAAAATGTTTAATCATAACTGAATTTGCTCACAGGCCTTGTTGAAATGATGACACTTGTTTAGTAAATCTCTTTTATTTCATGTATAGGTCACTCTTTAATGAGCGGTAAACACTAAACCATTGCAAACTGTTGCACTTCATCTTCTTATAATATACTTTCAGATTAAATTTCACTTGCCATTTTATTCCTCATCATGCAACTCTGTTGATTGCTGGTGTCTTCGGTGATCTAGTAGTATTTTCAGCAGACCTTGCTCTTTTTCTATCTATGCCTTTTCTAGCTTTCTTATAAGTCTAGACCTCTCTGAGTCTCCACTGGGAAATTTTGTTTTGAAAAAATACCAAATATACACTGGGTTTCTGTTTAGTGATTCACAAGAATTTGGGTTTTTTTAAAATCCATTAAAGACTTAATTACATTAGTTTGGTGGGGGTAGGGAGTGTGGAATGTGTTGTCATAAGCTTTTCAGGAATCAAGGAGGTATGATAATCCACTTGTTAACATCTTCAAAGACCTCTGAAAGATTCATAAGATCTAACTTGGTTTTATAAAAAGTCTATTCATGCTGCTGTTCTGCTGTGTTCTATCCAGCTATCTGTTGCTTCTGGTTTCCACTCCTTTTGTTGCACAGAAATTGTAATTTTCTGCTTCATAACTCCTGGATTTCCCGTGGATCCTTTCTGAAGAACTGTCAGGCGCCTGTTCCCTTGATAGCAGTGCTACTTTAGATGAAAGGTTATGCACCGCACTTGGGCAATTTCATACTTCAGAAGTTTTGAGTTTCTCTCATCTGGTTGCAGTGATTTCTTATATGGTTTATCAGGATGACTGTCTGTGCTGACACTTAAGATTTGAGACAGTTTTCTCAAGTTTGCCCTTTGCTTGGAGAGGCTGTAGTGTTGAGGCCTTCTAGATCTTCCTTGGACACTGTTTAACTATTCTATGTGTTCTTTGAATAGCTGGTTGTTTTAATGTGTATCAGTTAGGTGTTTGCTCTTCTTACGATAATGAGGTTTTCCTCTTGGGTAAGAACATAATAATATCCATGGTGAATCAGGCCAAAGGTGCACCTACCTAATCCAGTACCCTTTTTTGACAGAGGACAGTAGCAGATGTTCTTAGAAAATAAGAATGGGGACAGAAGGTAGTGATGTGATATTTCCCCACAATACTTTCCCAGCATCTTTTCTTCTTAGGTCATTCAAAATACCTGTAAATACCACCTATGAAAAAATTGAACTTCACAGAATCCCAGAATGGCTGAGGTTTTAAGGGACCTCTGGAGGTCATCTTGTCCAAGCCCCCTGTCAAGCAGGGTAATCTAGAGCAGGCTGCCCCAGACCATGTCCAGATGGCTTTTGTGTATCTCCACAAGTGGAGAGTCCACAATCTCTCTCAGGCAACCTGCAAAGTAAATTAATTCTATAATGAGACATTACTTAAGTTAAAGAAGTCATAGACTACCTATTTTTGAACAGACTTCCCAAGACACCAACGGGATCAGTAAGTCTTAAGAGAAAAAGGTGTGCAAATAAGTTTTTCCAGAGTGTTAAAAAAATGGATTGCTTTAAATAGTTAAATAACTATTGTTTTAAAGTTAAAATAATGGAATCCAAATAATAGACTGTAAAAACCATCTCAGTTTTTCATCTGAAGTTTTCATTTCATTCCGATCTAATTTATAATATTGTAGTATAACTATAGTTACGATGAGACATATAAATACTGTTACATGTTCAGCATAATAAAATTGCTTAGGATTTCATAAGACATGTAATTAAATTCAAGACAAGTTGTACTACCCATCAAAACAGCTCTTCATATAAAACACTGCATCATGATTTATTTGATATGTTCGTATATGTTGCAATTAATTTTTTTAACTGCCAGTGTTCTTGGATTTTTTTCAGGGTTCAGCTGATCCTTTAAACAGTGCATTCCACTTGACGTACAACATGGTATTGAACTTGCTTCGAGTAGAAGAAATCAACCCTGAATACATGTTAGAAAAATCCTTCTATCAGTTCCAACATTACAGAACTATTCCAGAAATAGTAGAAAGTAAGTATTACTGTTTGTTGTACTCATGAGAGTCAGTATAAAAGATGCTGGACTCTCAGATTGGGTAGTTACACTTCATTATGCTTGAAAGACTTTATACCTGTGCAGTTCTTGTCTACCTGCCAACAGTTGCCACCACACCATTTGCTGTTACGTTATAGTTTCAAGAAGAGTAATTTCCTCTTGTTCTTAGGTCCCATATTGATAGGTGCTGTCAATCTATGAAGAGAGCTTTCCTCTTCAAGTCAGACAAGAACGGTTGCCACATTGCTAAACTGTAGGACAGACGAAGGAAAAACAGTTTAAAAATTCTTGCGGCTTGTTAGAGGCGCAGAGAAGAAAAGTCTTACTCCTTTTTGATATGCAGAACTTAGCTAAAAGAAACATAATTTTAATATCTCATTACAATTTCTAGAAGAACTCAGGCACGCTGCATTCAGAGTAGTATAGGAAAAAATGTTTAATTAAAATACAAAGCAAAATTCAGAGAGGACTGAGACATTATTTGCACTCCACTGAGTAACTTAAGTTTTAAGCCATGATCTTTAAATAGTATGTTATTGTGAGCCAAAGTCAGTTTCCAAAAATCTCAGCCAGTGTTTGAGAGTGAGGCCTCTTTCAAAACTTAACCCAGAAGAATATGAAGAACATGAGAGGTAACTACTTCCTTTGCCACTGATGAATGAACATTGTTAATTGAGTATTCATTTGTTAATTGAGTATTAAGAGAGACAGTGTGTGTGTGCGTGTAGCTTTGATAGAGGAGCAGAGGGAGCGGGGTCGATTCCCTTTGCAGAGTTTCTGTTAGTTTGCAGATGCAGTATTTAAGGCAGTACTAGTCAAATATATTTCCTAAGAACCTCCCTGTTCCAATTGGCATGCCTAGATCTTCATTCTAGCATTCCAGCATTGCTATTTAAATAGAGAAATGGAGCTGGAGAACCCTTTTCATGTTTCTTGGACATTTTTTGTTTAGGCACCATATTGGGCATTAGAATTTTGTAATCGCTTCAGTTGCAATTAAAAACACAAAGGAGAGAAATGGTTGTTTAGATCAAGGAGGAAATCATACCATGAGTATGGATTGCTAGCCTTTTTCTTTAAAAAGTTGGCACCTAAAAATAGGGAGCTCTTCCCTGAGCTGTTTCTCATGTCCCAGTGAAGTGGCATTTCTGACTCACCCATGTGCATTCAAATAGCATGCAAGAGGGTGAGTTGGTAAAGAGGAAAAATATATCTTTATAATGTATCCTTTTTTGTGTTTACTAGTGGTATTAGCAGTGTGAGAGAATGAAGCACGTTGCTTATAATAAAAACTGATTTGCCTAATAAGGTGTAAAAATGTTGGAGGAAGAAAATACTGATTTCCAACTGATGAAATGGGAGCCTAAAACAGATGAGGAAGAACATCTTCTAATAACTTTCCTCTTGTTGGAAGACATCTTGTTAGAAGATATCTTTGAGAAATCTTTTCATAGGAGGAGGTAGAAGAGCGCTGGTGAATACCCTCCTACAAATCATTGCAAGTTTTTGTGGGACTTCTGTGCAACCCTAAATCAGTGATTCCTGGACAATTGGGGGTCTAGCCTTCTTTGTTTTCTCAAGCTTGTTTATTTAAAAAAAAAAGTATTAATATTTAATTTCCTATAAATAAAATTTAATGGACAGATTTATAGATTTCTAGCTTTCCAGAGAATGGATTATTGTAAATAGAAAATGAATGCCAAAAATGGTGACAAAGTACTAGTTATGTAGATCTGAAAGCAAAACATTGATTTCTAAATCTGTGAAGTTACTAATTTCCATGAGATTTTACTTTTTATTATAGGAGTGAATAATTTGGAAGGACAGTACAACAAAATAGCGATTCCCAATGAAGAAAATGTGGTCATATACTACAAAATCCGACAGCAGCTTGCAAAACTGGGTAAAGAGATTGAAGAATATGTTCACAAACCAAAGTATTGCTTGCCCTTTCTACAGCCAGGAAGACTGGTAAAGGTAATTTGATTTTTCTTTTGTTTTGTTTTTATTTCCAGTCTCTACCTGTCTGTGAAATTTGCAGGGATCATTTGTGTCTGCCAGTTTACCATCTTGAAAAATTACATGCATTGCACTAAGCAACAGTTTTGACTTTCGTTGTGTTTCTTTGTTAAACGTGCAACAGTGAATTAAAAGAAATACTGTTTGCATGATGAATAATTGTCCATGATTGCTGTTGTAAATATCAGAAATACAAAAAGATACTCTTGTAGGGTGTGATTATACACGGGTTATGTTATAACATCTTGTAATATTTTCAGGTGAAGAACGAAGGTGATGACTTTGGATGGGGAGTGGTTGTTAATTTCTCTAAGAAATCGAATGTTAAGGTAAAATACACATTCTCTCCATTAGAAAAATATATACCTTACTGCTTTTTTCTGAAAATAAGATAAAACTCCTATTTTCTTTGTAGTTCTCAAAGGCAAAAAAATTTTCCTTTCACCCCAGATATACAAAAAGCTCAGGCCTTCCTGAAGTGAAAGTATGAAGAAAAAAAACTATGGAATGTGGGACAAACCTTAAGTCCTGTGTTCATTTTTTAACTTTTGGCATATTTATGGAGGAAATGCTTGCTTGTGTCTGGGATAAGTAGTTCAAAAGTGCACTTGGCACTACAAACGTTTCAAACTATTTAGTTTGTTCCTGAGACATCCCAACAGCGCTACATTAAGCTGTTCATGGGAAAGATACTGCATTATCTACTCTCAGAAAATCTCTAGAAGCTGTAAGTGAGGATTGAGAGCACAGGGAGACTGACATTTGGCTCTCTGTAGAACATTGTCTTAAACTGGGGAATTGTCTTGAGTCCTAAGCTAGTGCATGACACATGGGATTGCTTGTCCTCTGAAATGTTGTAGAGTTGAGGGTTGGGAAGTTAAAATACAAAGAGAGGAAAACAATAGAAATGGATTCGGGGAAATGTGGAAGAAAATACAGAGGGCAGTGATGCAATAGAAGCCAGATTTGGTTTTCCTTCCAAAAACCCATTTTTATAGTTGGTCTCCACATAACCCCGGAGATGATGTTTTGATCTCCCTTTCAGAAATGTTTTGACAGGCTACTCTGCTTGGCTGAATTAAAACCTAAGTTTAAAGTGTATTTTTCTGTGGTGGCATTTTTGCTGTAATTTTAGCAGGAGAGCATTAGCATTAATTAGTAGGTCTAAATGAGAAGTTGTCTTTGTCAAGTTCTGGTGGCACCTGTACATTGTGGCACCTTTTGGTGCTTCTCTAATATATATTCATTAAAGAGAAAAAGAGAAAAATGTGTACGTACAGAACTTATTAAAAGAGATTGTGTTTTGGTTTTCCATCTTCCTTTTGAAAGTCTTATTTCTTTCTTTTTCAAGTCGGAAAACTGGACTGTTACTGCTATTGCCTAAACTTTTGCTTCTAGACTGCTTTTTTCATAGAGCCACATGAGCATTAAAGCAGATTTCCCCCTGACCCCAGCCTTCTATGTAAAATTGCCAATTTCTGTGTCACTGGAGGCATTCTTCTATCTGTGTCATATTTTATCCAGATATATATTTGCCTTCCCTATCTGGTCTCACTGTTGTATAAAGCCTTTAGGTTTGAACGTTAGCTTTGAAATTATGGTCTGTTCTGCAGGAGATGGCTCTGGCTCCAGCAGTGCTTTTTTCATTAAGTCATTCTAGCAGCTGGGTTGAATTTTTCCTTCTGAGTTCTGTGGAAAGAATGACAATAGGTGCTGAAAATTATGGAACAGACTTAAAGCTATGTAACTTTTAAAATCAGTATGGAAAGACTAGTTTCTATGAGCAGAGGCAAAACAAATGACTTAAAGAAGCTGTAATTAACGCATTTTAATGTGTCTGTTCAATGCATTTTTGTCCTGGGATACAGATGCATTTCCCCATTACTATTTAATGTAGTAGTATACTTAGTTAGTAATGGAAATATATCACTGTTATGCCATGTCTTTAAACCTTCATCCACTTCGACAGTTCTTTGGATTTGCCTTTAGAAATGATGTTGAATTCAGTCTATATTACTAGTTTTTCTTTAGTTGTAAATTTTTCTTCGCTGTATCATAGTTTCTAATGAAGTCCTTTTTCTAGTGAGGAATACATGTAGTTAATATTGACATTTGGGGTTACAGTATGTCTGTATTTCGCTGAGTAATTCTCTTTGTTCATTGCAATGTGAAAGCAAAAGCATGAGTCGTGAGTTATGTTCATTATTAATTATATTTAGATGTTTTTCCAGCATAATTTCATGATGCAGTGTTCTACAAAATTGTGACTACAAATAGCACTTTATCCTGAATTACAGTAGACAATTTCAAGCAGTGAAATATATACTATATTATATACTATATATATACACACTATATTATATATATAATATATACTATATTATGTACTATATTATACTACAGTATAGTAGGCAGCAAAGTAACTATTTTTGAGTAAGAAATTTTATTTCCACTAGATTGTGCCACCAGTATGCTAGTTTTATTGTTGTGCTGTTTATAGTCCATATTGTCACCTGATCCCTGATTCTAGACATCAATTTTTTTCTGTTAAAGGTTATTGTTAATAAAATTTGAGATGCTGCAATTTGGTCTTCCTTGTTTAGATGGTTATAATCCTTGTATATTCAACTTAAATTTACGTACTTACCTGTTCATGTTTATTTATAACGTTTACTACATAAACATTGTTTTTAGTGCCATGTCATGGTCATTAAATTTTCAGTGAGTTTGATGTTACTGGGAAACTGAATTTGTTATCTGTGCCGTGTTTCTTGATTTGCAGATATGATCAGCTGTCTTATCTTGTTTTGTTTCCAGGCATATGAAATAATAAATGTTTCAGGACAAATCTAAAATCCTTGGGATACACCTAACCATGCAATATTCTGCCAAAGAGGGCAGATTTTTATCCTTGAATCATGTGAATTGATGCAGCATGAATCAAAGGATAATTCAAACTTGAAATTACAGAGATGTCTGTGACTAACAAATTTTTACAGGGTATTAGAGTCTCTCTTTACTTTTACATATAAAATCATGGTTGTTCCTGTTCATTTTAGTACCTAAAATGTTGTAGGAAACTGATTGAAGGAAACACTACACATTCAAAAAGCAGTTCTAGATTAAGTCACATCTGGTCAGCATTGTCTAAAAGCCATTGGTATACATAAACTTACAGAGAGTGATATTAACAGCAAATGTTAATGACATTTATACTCCTGCTTTTTTGGTAGGTTTACAATACAGTTATTGATAGAAATATTTTTTTCCTGTCATAATTTTCTAGACATCTCCAATTCTAGTATTTTCTGTAGCATTTATGTGCAGCTATGAGTTTAGTCTCTTCTTCATTCAAGTCAGCATTATGCTTTCCATGGCTTTGGCTGGATGCTGATTTGGTATATATGGATATTATTTTAAAATTCTAATTCAGAGAGCAGTAGTGGTATGGGTCTTGAACATTGCTATGAGTGCTTTCTGCAAATGCAGGATAGAATTCAGTGGAACAGTTTCTTCCTCAGCAAGTAACTGCATTTCTTGAAGAAATTATGTATCTTGTAGGACAGGATAACCCAGTTTTTTGGTTTAGTTTACTATGGCAGTTTCTTGTAGTACTTCTGAGAATCTCTTAGAAATGCTCACTGGTTCCACCCTGCTTTGCATGGAGTGAAACCAGGGGATCAGGCCCAGCCAGCTCGG
>NW_009223425.1:0-28581 GCF_000690835.1 Fulmarus glacialis | reverse complement strand
GGAAATGGTTTCCAGGCTTACTTGTTCCAGGATTTTACTTTTTGTTTATGCTCTATGTTCTACTGTATTTAAATGCCAGTCTTACAGTAAAATCTCATACAAATCAACTTTCAGACCTCTAGAGGAGTACTGGTGACTTTGAGACAATTTTGATTGATTTTCCTATCTGTAAAACAGGCCAAATAATATTTTACTTCTTCGTATGGAACAGAATAAGTTTATTTTAAACTGGCTTCTCAATTAAAAGTATTCTGTAAAATCCTTTCTTTTTTTCTTTTTTTCTGACACATCTTGGTAAATGGAACAGCTTTATCATACTTACATCAATTAATTTATTGTACAATTTGATCCAAGAATATGTTCAAATAGTGCATAATATATAAAAAAATTGGTACATTTAGAATACACTTTTCTTTAGCTTGATTGTAGAAGTGTCATATTCCAAGCTTAACAGAATTCTGGAAAATTATCTGGGATTTCAAAGAAAGAAAATAATTAGCTCTAACTTGGCATTCATTGAAATGTCTTTCCAGTCATTTATAAAGGCGTTGATTTCATAGACTAGCTTCCAAATTCATGTTGGCAATAAATCGTTAGCACCAAATTCTAAACATGAGAACCAAATAGTGATATCACTACTATACAGAGAAGATGGACAATTTCCAGTAATTTATTTACAAATTTCAGATAATTAATTTGATGGAAGGCTTGTCAGTGTTCACTTTTCATATCAAATACTGGCTTCTATTAAAATTGTCTATTTTGGAGTGCTTCATTTATTGCCTATCCACCATCACAAATAATGAGGGCAGAGAAAGGGGGGTTTTTGGGGGATAGGTGGGTGGTGGGTGGTTTTTGTTGTTTTTTTTTTTTTCTCTCCTGGCTTCCAGTAAATAACATCTGACACTTGTAAGCAGTAGTAGCTATTATTCTAAAGATATCTTCATTGGCACCTCTAAAATTACCACATAATTGCTAATACTGTAACTATTTGAGGAATAAACTGTCATGTATTATTTCCTCTCCTTTCCTCCATTTTTTGTCAGTTTAAGCAGTTTTTATTTACACATGTTATTTTCTAAAGCAAAGAAGGCTTTTTTAATGCATCAACTTAAAAAATAACATAGTTGTTAAAAAACTATTATTGTGTTCTGCCTGAATAGTAGTTGGCAAAACTGTCAGCTACGTGTTTACTTCATGGTCTTTGGAATTTTTTAAAAGTTAGAAAATACACAGCTTGAATTTCATATGCCTGGTGGCATATACATATCTGGTGGTTAGAGGCGACAAAAACAATAAAAAAACCTTCTGACTCAGAGGCTGATGAAATCTAATAGAGAAATCACAGATAAAAAACGAATGTGGAACTCAGCAATGCCAACTTTGTTGTCAGCGTTTAGTGTCCTTATCACTCAGATCTTCATGGAAGATGAAACGGCTTCTAATATCAATGAAAGAGGCTGTGCCACCCAACATTTGCTCTCTATACCATCACTGTAGCTATACACGAACTAATTACACAAAATGTGAAAAGCCTACTTGTTTTCTCTCATTAGTACGTTTTCAGTAGTATGTTTACTTTGACTGAAGGATTTCTGGCTGCTGCTTTTGCTTCTTTTATTCATTATAAGGAATTCAGTTTAGAGAGGGAACACAGCTCTCCAATAAAACTGTAATAACCACTATTGCAAACAATCTAGTAAAGTCAAAGAGGTTATTCAATATACTTCTCTTCCACCTGTTTATCTTTTTTGAGTTACTATTGATTTTCTCCATTAGGTCAGACTTTTAAAACTTGAGGTTATCTTGCGATGAAACTAAGCTTAAATTTACAGTTTTCTCTTCAGCATGTTCAGCATTTTTGTGTTAAAATTCTTGTGCCTTTATTTTTAATGTTATTGCCATGTTTTTATAATACAGTTTAATTGAAAGAATATTTTCTCCCTTTTTTCTCCAACTTTGCTTTTTTTTCAGTCCTCGTGTTGTGATTCTTTGGTTGTTCATATTTACCTCAAATATATTATTTGCAAGACTAGATGAGAGAATGAGAAAGATTTCCATAACTCACAGCTTACGCTGCTTCTCTTTTTTGATATTCCTTTCCCAGCTAGTCTATTTCTACCTTTCTGTTCTCTATTTTTTAAATTGTGTTTATTCTGATGATGTGATATTTGTAGTTAAAAAAAGAAAAAAAAAAATTAAGAAAACCGGTTATCTTCTTATTTGCAGAATTAACCAATTAGCACCTACCATATTAAACTTGAAAACATACTAATTTTTTTTCTTTTCAGGAAAAAAGGATGTGTTGCATTTACAGAGCTGTGGGTTTTAATCTGCATTTGGCATTACTTTCAATATTCTGCTCTCAATTCATGTGCAATTAAGTGTGTTCTCAGCAGCAGCAACAGTTGTATGATACATGTGCAGAGATACATTTCCATTTTATAAATGTACTTTTAAATGCATTATCATAGCTCCTAGAAGGCCAGTCATGGCTGAGTTCCTGTTGCACTTAGTAAAGAAATTGTGATCCAAATGACAGTGTCTGCTTCAATGACTTCACATGTTAACAGCATAAAAAAAAAAAAAAAAAAAAACACAAAAAACAAAAAACCATCGGCTATGTACATACAAGGCCTTCAGGGAAACAAGGAGACAAAATGTTGGATATATCTTCTGAGTCTTTTGTGTGATATTTCCTGTTAGGAGTGGTCTTGTCCTTTGCTTCAGGCCTAGATTTTACTCTGAGGACAACTGAAATGGTGCAAAACAGGGGCAAGGAAAGAGCTAATCATTTTGCACTATAGGCTTGCTTCCTGGCTTTTTTACACAGTAGGGCACCATTAGAGACCAAGAGGACTATGGGTATCTTTCTCTATGAAAATCAGCTGTGTGTGCAAAAAAAAACCAGAAAATTTTACTTTCAGCATGACTAGTACACATGAGAACTCAGGCTTTCCAAACTGATAGAGGAATAAATGGTATACAATTAATACCTACTTTTTTCTTAATCCAAGTTCCAGTCCCCAAGGAAAAAAAACAGTTGGAGCCAGGCAAAGTGACCTCTTTGATAGAGGTTATTCTGCGAGTCAGATTACTAATCAATACTGCTACGATTTTGTCTGATATTTTAGAGACTCTGTCTCTTTGTAGAGATGTTACTTTGCCTTCTTCTCATTCTTCATGTTGTGATTAAAACACTGTGCTGTTTAGACTTTTCAAGTCATACAAAAATGACAAAGTATCAAACCTTGTAAAAGCACTTCAGAACTTTGTCAACACAGATTTCAGGAAAAAAGGCGATTTGTCATCAGTTGTTACTTAAGACAAAAATCCTGTTCACATCTTTCCAAAATGATATAAGATTTGGGAACTAGGCCTCTTAGCATGTAGGTTGCAAGCTTGAATGGAGATAGACAAGAAGTGAGGACAAAACTTCCACTGAGACTTGCAATCTGTGTGTCTGCATCAAGCTGCCTGTAGCTTGGAGGTACAAACATAATCTATAACGTCCTGCACATATGTATGATCTATAGTGTCTTGAGGCATAAACATTGGAATTTTATGGGATCCTCCTGCCTGAAGCTGGCCATGTAACAAGGTTGCAAGACATAATAGGTGCATAACGACTGAACCATAGTGACGAGGTATGACTCGTTTAGCCAGACTGAAAAATAAGTTGTGTTTGGTTTTATGTAAAATTACCATACCGCGTTCTGTATTCTGTGGCCGGAAGTTTTCCCTAAGACTGTCTCTTAAGCCTTATTTCTGTCCAGCCAGGGTGGGTTAATGTAAACATGGCTTCAAGCAGAGTCTTGAAGGTAACACAGATCTGGCCTTCAGAAACAAAATATTGATCCATATGAGAATATTTCAAAAATCTATAGAAGAATGAGACCATAGGGGAGGTAAATACAGCTGAATAGGTCATAGTGACGCAATCTTTTCTGGTTTTCCATTACATTTAATTTTCACTGACTTTTTTTTCCAAATAAAGTTAGGCATAAGACAATTATTTTAACATTTTTTAATAGGAGCTGCTATCTTGTGTCCATTGTAGCAGTTAATCTATGATTGTATTCCAACAAAGCACCCTGATACCAGTTTCACTAGAAACAAAAGCAAGCAAACAAAAAGGACTCAAAAAACAACCAAACAAGCAAAAAACCACTGAATTTATTTCAAAGTTCAACATATGCTTATGTTCTTTTTCTGCGGGGTGAATGAATAAAAACTGAGAAAATGAGATGAATGTGATTTATTGGTAGGAACACTTAAATGTAAACTAAAATTGTTTTTGAGTAGAAGGCTAGAGGCATAGTATTATTAAAGGAATTGTAACTCTTTGTTGGACTCCAGAGACCAAGTCCCCAAACCCTTAGAATTTGGAATTTTAAAAAGTCCAGGGAAAAAAAAAGGAAATTAAAAGATTAGAAGAAACATTAAGCTAATGTTGTTCAATATTTTGCTACAGCTCAAGGAAGGCCTTGTGGCTGAAGCATTGCTACTAATGTTATGTTCCCTTTCTAGATTGCATTTTATTAATGTTTTCTTTTGTACCACAGTGTGAAGGGACACAGAGCTTTTATCTTTTATTTAAAATTAATGAGGAATATATTATTTTACTAGGAAAGGGCATCAGAAAAAAATCTTTTCCCTTAGAAAAGGAAAAACAGGTTTGTAAGCAGATTTCATTTTCAGTTCTGGATCTTCCTGGCTTGTTAGGTGACCTTTGACAAATTATTTAAAGTGATTGTGCTGAAGTTCCTGCATTTTTATGCTATACTGATATTTGCAAAATAACCTCCTAGGTGCATTGCACACCTTCATTAAGATAATAACACGTAATTTTTTTACTAATCAAAGGCTTTTGGCTACATATTTTCCATTCAGCTCAGATGTGTTGAAGCAATATCTTGTAGTGAAAATACATTGTAATCTAAAAATTTTAGACACTGTTTCATAATTTGAAGTTAATGGCTCTCCAGCTGAACCTGAAACAAACTCGGTCTTCCCCATAAAGATTCAGTCTTGGAATATGTCTACCACTTCATATGACACTCCTTTCATTACTGGATAAAAATGTAGGGATTTTGCCACACACTAGCACCTGGGAAATACCTCAGAGCATCATATATCTGACAGAAGGAAACCCTATCATATGAGATATTCCCAAGGCTGGCTGAAGTAAAGTGTCCATCTTATGAAAATTTACAAGTTAACCAGATTTTCTCTAGACTTATAAAGTGACTTTTGATACAGCAGCTGGGTGTCTTCCTCCTATGGGACAAGGTGTTTGAGAACCCTCTGCACTCTCCTGCAGACATCTGAGACCATGGGACTGTATGCATGAAACGTAGGAGTCAGCTCAGTCTGTCCCTCTTACCTTCCCTTCCCACTACCCTTCCCCAAAGATAGTGTTCTTGCCAAAGACTCAACAAACACTGTGAATTTCTGAGGACCATTAAGTGTTCATAAAAAGTATGTTAATTGAGCAAATAAACTGTTTATTTCTATCAAATGGAGCACTCAAAAAATTAGAAAAGCTCTAATTTAAGTATTTTGACTGATTTTTTTTCGAAGTACCCTATTCACTCAACTGGTCTATCTTTTAATTTTTTATAGAAGTCTCTTTCATCCTGAATGATGCAAATACAGGACAATGCATTTATTCAACTCAGCAACTCACTATGTTCTTCATTGCAATAAAATTTGGCGCAACTAAATTTAAAGAAGATTAATTCTAACCTATGTGATTAAAGTAGCCAATATGAAATAGTCATAGGATAAAACAAATACACAGAGCAAAACAACCTGAATGGGGTTAATAAGAAAACTACAAGATGATTTATTGTCCACGTGAGTGTCTTCCTGAAACTTCAGATAGGAAACAAACCAGTTCAAATTAAATTATGTTTGCAACAGTTCATTACCCCCAGAAAGATCAGACAGATTGTTCTTTCCATATGATTTGCCTGTTTGAATTTCTATAGCTGTAACTATACTACTCTATTTGCCACATACTAAGCCCAAATTCTTCATTTACTCATCAGAAAACTAACAGATCATCACAAGTTGTCCAAACTATGATTTATTTGTGTAGAAATAGAATTAATAGCAAAGAAATGTAGGAATGATATACACACATCCCCCCAGCTGATATGGAGTCATGCCGTGGGTGAAATCAGATTTGATAACTTCAAAACAGACATACGTTACAGTCCAGATGAAGCCTAGCACAAGAGACTCAGCACTCTTATGATTTAACAGAACTCATATTCATTTACTTAATTTCATTATGAGTTTCCACTTTAACAAAGTTAATTACATGCTCCTGCTTTTCCTGAAGTGAAGGCCGAAGCCCCTAATTACGACAAAGATTAAAAGAAAGATGGTCATTAACAAGGTTTGTATTGGTATCTGGAATATCTGATTGCATTGTATTGAAAAAAAGAAAAAAAAGATCCAGCATAGGTCAACATTTAACAGAGATTTATTCAAAGCATTTTGTATAATTTATATACCTTTTCATCAGTTCCTTTGGAAAATAATAATAACAGTAATAACAAGAAGACTTTAACTGTATTCTCTGTCTGCATAGTAATTTTTTTTTCACCCAATTGTATGTGGTACATACATACATATTCACTGAATGACCTCAAAATTATAAAATGCAGTCATGTAACTTCTCATCCTCATTCAAAATGGTTTTGTTCTTCTTCTTTTTATCAAGCAGTCTAGTGTCAAATGTCTGAAAATTGTTGTTTTCTAGTTTATTGGCAAAAAATTATACGTTTTTATTCTAACACATAAAGGGAAGAAAGTGCCGGAAACCAATTTTCAAAATACTATAATCATCTTGGCTTATCACTGTTCTCATTAATCTAGGTGCTCTTGTTATTTATTATTCTTTCTTTTCCGAGTTTATACTTCAAAAAAACATTGCAATTTATTGCTCACAGAAAATTGATCTTCCAATTTTCTTTTCATGTTTATTTGTTTTATTTTTGTCTTTATTAAATACTAAGCCATGTTGAATCATGTGACTCTTCTAGGTTATTTTACCCATCTCTTTCAACCCAGCATGAAACTCAGCAGGGTTTACAAAATAAACTGAATTCCAGGAGACGCTTAATCTTCTTTCCTTGCTTATGTTGTTTTGCATACTTTCTGGTTATGTAATTATTATAGATATTTTTCCCTTAGGATTTTCTTTCCATTTGCAAAAGGAAATATTGCTTAGGATCACTCTTGGAATACACCTGAGACAAGTCTGGGTCTTCAACATATGTTTAGTTCAGCCACTTACTTAAAGGCATTTCTTACTAAGAGAAATCCTTAATAACCGCTGCTCAAAAGCATCTAACTGAAAAAAAATTACAAAACCAGCTGAACTAGTCCTCCTTTACAGTCCTTGGACACAGGGAGATTGATATACTCTTTCAAGACGGTGTTTATACTATACGTGTTACAGTATATGAGAAAATGGATAGCAAGCACATTTTAAATATTAGGAATTCAGAGGAGATCACTGACCTTTCCAATCCAGGGTATTTTAGCCATTTGTGTCATAACTCTCTTTTGTTTGTGAAGAAAGTAAGTTTATTCCATTGTTCAAGACACAAGGACACATGCTTCATTGTGCTACTTGGTAGAGTCTAGTGAAGACAACTGTGAACAGACAAAGGCTTTCTTGAATTACTCTAAAAACTGATGTTAGTAAGAATTTCACCAGAACAGAAATTCAGCAATGAATTTAGGGATAGAACAAGAATTCTGAAGACATTATAGAGATATTTTTCACATGTGGCAAACCAGAGAAATGTTCAAGGATTTAAGGCTTCCAAATGATGATCATATTTTATGCTTTCAAAGTGATGATTTTTTTTTTTTTAATTGAAGACTTAATCTTCAGAATCCTTCTAAAATAATTTACTTTCTGCACTCCCCACAAACCTGAGGAGTTCACCCATGAACAATATTAATCACTCAAGTGCATTTATATGCATTTTAAGTGTTTTTGCCTTATAATTCCAAATGAAATCCTAGTTATTAATAAAACTGTGGAAAGGCAAGTGTCATCCTAGATTTATAATAGGATACGGTATTAAGGTATTCCCTCATACATATTTGCCTACAGATTTCTACTAAACAATTGGAGGATGTTTAGATCCTAGATCTCCATTTGAAGGGATGAGAAGCATTTGGAACCCCTCAGAAGAGCAATAAGAGCAATATTATTAGTATTGTTTTATATTAATATTTGAACTATATTTGGGGATTTTTTTTCCTTTAGAGAATCACATGAGGGAAAGGACTCAATCCTCCAGTATAAAAACTCTAGGAAAAGTTAATGAAGAGGGGAAAAAATGTGGTAGACAGTTATTATAAAATGCACTGAAAAATTACATCCTTTCTATGGCACTTTTTGAGCTTTTCGGATCTTTAGCAGAAAATATTGTCCATATAATTCTACAGAATTTTCAATAGAAGATCAGAGCTTGTCTTCACTGTCAAGAAATATCTAAGAGGAAAAAACAGTATAGTGAGGCCAGAAAATCTTTAAACTACTGGAATTTAGATCATATTCATTAATGAATCTTTACCTGCCACAAAAACATTCAGGTTTTCTGTACACAGGTTGCACTACTGTCGTGGTTTAACCCCAGCCAGCAACAGAGCCCCACACAGCCTCTTGCTCACTCCCCCCCTGGTGGGATGGGGGAGAGAATCAGAAGGGTAAAAGTGAGAAAACCCATGGGCTGGGATAAAGACAGTTTAACAGGTAAAGCAAAAGCTGCACATGCAAGCAGAGCAAAACAAGGAATTCATTCACTACTTCCCATGGGCAGGCAGGTGTTCAGCCATCTCCAGGAAAGCAGGGCTCCATCATGCCTAATGGTTACTTGGGTAGACAAACGCCATCACTCTGAACGTCCCCCTCTTCCTTCTTTTTTGCCCAGCCTTATATGCTGAGCATGACATCATATGGTATGGAATACCCCATTGGCCAGCTGGCTTAGCTGTCCTAGCTATGCTCCCTCCCAGCTTCTTGTGCACCTGGCAGAGCATGGGAAGCTGAAAAGTCCTTGACTAGAGTAAACATCAGTGTGTTACCAACATTATTCTCATATTAAATCCAAACCACAGCACTAGGAAGAAATTTAACTCTATCCCAGCTGAAACCAGGACAACTACCTACAGCACACTTTTAGTCTTGCTCTAAGCGTATAGGTGATTATCCTTGTACCGCTAGTATTGAATAAAAATTTAAAACATTAGACTGACTCTCTGGCTTTCCACTGAAGGCGTTCCATGACAAAACAAAGTGGTGTTTAACTTGACCAACAGCAATGAACCAAAAGCAGTCAAGACTGGGGCCAGAAGCAGCATGGTGTAATTTGTGGGATTACTTTTATAAAAGTGTTTTCCTGTGGCTAATTTACTCTCCAGCTATTTTCTTTGTTCAATACGAACAAACATGAAACATTTCAGGTACCTCTTATAAGTGAATACAAACAAAAAATACCATTTGCATTTTCATTAGCATAGACATTTTGTTTTCATCAAATATACACCAAATGACCAATCTACACTAAGTGGTTGATGGCAATTACTTCTGAAATTAGAAAAAAGATGTTATTAAACTAGTGAACCTCATTAGCCTTATTTGCATGAAGTACAAAGTAACTATAATCTTAGAGAAACTCAGAAAGTAACATATTTACTTGGGGTGGAATTAAAATAATTTCGGTGTTATGCAGCAACAAATTATATGTTTTTAGGTAAGTCAGTAAAATATGGGAACACCTCTGGTGCTATTTTGCATGTGCTGTATCTCCACAAGTAACCAAGGAGTGCATCTTATTTACTAAATGAGGATGCGTAAGCAGATGCTTCTGAATTGTTATTTTATGAATAAGGTGTTTTAATAACACATTGATTCATCTCCATTTATTGTGTAAATACATGGCAGAACATTATGTGTACAAAGGAAAAGCTTCGCTCTTCTTACCAAACAGACCTAAAAAGACGCTGCTGATATCTGCAATCTTAGTAATAGTTTAGGTTACACCCTGTGCTGAAGTTATACCTGTGCTCCAAATGCTCAGTATTCATCCTTCTCTTAGCAGAGCAGAAAATACTCTAAAAAGGCACATTTTTTTTTCTATTTTATTTTCATAATGTGAATTTGTAAGTAATTTATTAGCTATTTTAATAAAGAAAGCCTCCTGTACAGGAAGCTAATAAGAAAATATGCTTTTCTTTCTTGTTTTTTCTTAAGTGATAACCAGCACTGTCCCAGGTTTTGCCCCATAAGGTTAGGAAATGAAAAGTCCAGCTTCTGACCTGTTTTCTGAGGATCACTTCAGCATACTTAGCTGCTTAAAGACATCTATGTGCAAAGACCATGTGCAGATTTAACACCTGAGGGATCCTTCTCTAGGCTCAAATGCCTGTTGGACTTCCCTGAAGATGGTGTTTGCCAGCCCTGTCTCATGGCCAGGTTGTCAAGCTGTGCCCATCACCTGAACCACACCGGCACGCCGGCAGGCTCTCACCCAGGGGTATGGGGAGCAAGGCGTTGACATGAGGCTCAGCAGAGCAGGGTCCATGCAAACAGAGCCCCATAGTTCCTCAGGCAGAGGAGTCTTCTCGGTGCCCTAGCTAAGGGCCCTCACCTCGAGGCTGGGGAATCATCCTTGCCTCGTCCTCATTCTGCTCCAAGGAATCTCTAATATCACTTCTTGGAAACACCTAATTTCAATCCAAAAATTCTTCTTCTGGCTGGTTAGGTCCCTTTGCCTTGACGTTTATGACACTTTTCTGGAGATTATTTGAACTGCCTGAGCAGCAAATTCAGCACAGCTCTCTCTGCAGTTGGGCTGAAGAGATTTTAAGCACTGGTCTCTTCCATTAAACCATGGCTCTTTGAACAGGTCTCTGTGAAAGGAAGAATTAGCCCCTGCTGCAATTTGGGTAAAGCCAGATTCAGCAGACATAAGCAGACCCATTTGTAAGAACAAACCCCTCCCTGAGCCTGAGAGACAAATGCCGAGCTTGCCTGGAAGCAGAGTGGCAGGTACCTTGGGATGTCATGCAGGAGACTCAAATGCTTTTCAAGGTTATGTTTGCAACAGATGTGCAACACTTGAATATGTATGACTGAGTACATACAGGCCATCAGTATCATAGCAGGTGCCTGATTATCTTTACTAATACGGGCCCATTATCCTTAGTTAAAATGTGCACTAAGGAGAATACATATAAAATTCCCCTGAACTTTTATTTTCAGTGAGCTGTAGATGTCACTTTAAAAATATTTTTTCAAAAATGAAATTCCATTTAGCGTGTTTGTGCTGACCATTGTTATACACAGAAAATGAAATCTCATCTTTTAGCTTGAAAAAGTCCTCACACTATAAACCAAGCAACAAGTAACAGTATTTTCCCTAAAATGACATCCCATGCAACCTGACTGAGTTTGCCTCTCTGCATGTAAAGCACTAGGGCAAGTTGAACTGACAAGCATTATGCATAATTCTGTTTGGCAGATAATAGTGTTCCTCTGTGTGTGTACACGTGTGTGTGTGTGTGTGTATTATATCATTTGGAAAAAGCAGGAAAGCAATTACTTTATCAACAACTTGGAATTAGCCCTCTTTCTTGTGTTTCTAATTTGGCCGTTTTAAATAAATAGTTAATACACAAAGACAACTTCTTCTAGATGATTTGCCACAGAAAACCTTTCACACAGTCCTCTCTTGTATTTATTCTATTTAGTACTATGGCACTGAACAATGAAACAAGTTCATAATTATCCAGACTTTTTCTCATACCATGACTTAGCACTTACAGGTTTTTGGGTGATGGTTAAGGAATTATTTTCCATCTCTCAACACGCAACCATCTTGGTACAATGAAAAAACCAGAGAGGTGTCTGGTTGTTGGTTGGTTTGTTTGTTTTTTTAAAAAAACCCTAAAAAACCTTATCAGCCTCACACTATGCAGCATGACTTGAATAGCTTTAATACTTCTGTGCTAGTTTGAAGGACTTTGTACTGGAGTACATAAAATATTGAGAATATGAGGGGTTTTTTATCCTCCCCAGAATAAAGAAAGATACCAAGAGGACAAAACACTCCCATAAGTGTTTATCTGCCCCTTTTGCTTCTTGGCTTTCCCCATGTCAGGAACAGGGAGACAGTCCCATCCTGCAGCCGTCTGATCCAGGGAACTTCTGCTACCTCTTGGCCTCCTCCCGGTTACACGATGCGGTGTAGCACAAGGAATCAGAGCAATTCACTGAGGTCATTCTCATAATGCTTTGGACTTGATGGGATGTGTTACCTGTCTGTTGTTTTAAACTTTCTGTTGCAGGCAATTCAAAGAAGCAGGGGATAGTAAATGCAGAATGCCTTTTCCAAGACTCTGCTGGCTCTTTTCTGTTTCCACAGTTTTTATCACACTTATCACAATGGCATCTAAGCACTTTTCAGTGTTAAAGATGACAATTACGCTAACGGCTTTTCTAAACCTGTTGAAGCCTGCCACCGGTTGGCACAGCTTCCTCTCAGCTGCTAGATACGGGCTATGAGATTGCCAATAATTTCAGAGGCTGACAGACCAGCAGTGTTTCAGCCCAGGGATTACCCAAATGTATACCCCTTTGGCTAGTGTCTCAGTCTGTCAATTATAAGATTTCATCTCAGAATGCTTCTACATGCCAATTTTAATTGTTGTCAAAAAGCTGGTGTGTGAAGATGCAGATGCACAGCGCTGTTACAGTTTACAAGACAGCAGACAACAGTAGGATAAAAGAGGTGAATGTCAGATACCTGTGGAAAATTTATGATGGTATGCAGCTGCATTGAGTTTCTATAACATTATTTGAATACAAACAAAATAGGCATGGTAGGACTTTATTCTTCTCTTCATTACACTTGTCTTTCAAAAATGACTAAAAAAATAGGAAGTTATTTGTAGCCTGTTAACCATCTTAATCAAATTTTCGCTCCACGTATGTTAAACAAATTTGTCTTTGGGGAATGTCAACCTTTTCATGAAGAAAACAAAGAGAACTTTTCCTTCTCTATTTACCTTGTGCATCCATCATCCCTGTACCTCAGTAGTAGTATGCCAGTGCCATTTAGAAAGTACATTCTGAAAAAAAATCTGCTAATCAAGATGCTGATTTCCAAATGCTATCCTTGGGAGATTCTGAAATGTCTAGTTATGGAGTTAAGAAGTTCATCTTGCCATGTAAATTTATGTATGAGAGCATTCAAAAATCTCTCTCCAAAAAGTTAATGATCCAGACAATGACAAGTTAACCTTCTTCACTCAGCAGGATATGGAAACATGAGGAAAGCAGTGGCTATTGTCTTAGCTGGTATAAATTTGCATGGCTTTATGAAATCCACTCTTACTTTCAGGATCTGAGGATCTTCAGCAACAAGTTAAAATTAGATATCCCATTCCAGCCTATCTAAACTATAAGATTACATAAAAAACCCCACCCAGAATGATAACATAAACAAGGTCTCATATATTGTTAAGTATATTATTAAAGCACACTGAATAAGCCAATACAGGCATTTTTTAGGCATCTCAAAACTTAAATAATATCCTTAAGCCTTGATTTATTAGGAACCTCTCCCATTCACCATGATCATTCAAAGCTTATTGAAACTGGCCATGAAATGACCAGTTCCCTCAGCCGTCATGGGTGCATCCTGCCAGGCCCAAGGATTTACGGGTGTCCAGTTTGCTTATGTATCTATTTGTTAACCTGATCTAACCTGTTTTTTAACTTTGTTTGGGGTTTTCCTCTGTTTACAGATTTTTGTCCACAGCAGGTTACTCTTTGGGTGAAGAGACTTGCATGTTTCTTCTCTTTCAAGGCAATTGACCTTCCCCAGAAACTGCATCGGGAACCAAGGCTGTTTACTCAGGACTACAGATGCAGCAGGCTGCAAGACGTCTGAAAGACATCTGCTGCTACAGTGAGGAAAACAACAACTACATTTCAAGATTTCAGAATACATCTAAAACCTGAACTAAGATCAAGAAACAGAAAGTGAATTGTGACTATATTTTAATGTACTTGATACAGCTGCAGTATAATTTTTGTAATAAATTATATTATACATTAAATTTATTTATTATTATTTGTCACAAAAACCAGCCCAAATGAAGTCAAAAAAAGTTTTGTTACCAGATTACATGAAACTAGAATTGCATCTTTTGTCTTTTGTCATCAAATATTTCCATATTCTGTGATGGGAGAAAGACAACAAAAATGAGTGTACATATCCAGAGAAAAATCTTACTTTTCATTATTTGTGTAGGTAGATTTATGACCTATGCTATCCCTGAAATGGGGAAGTTCAACCTTCTTAGCACTTAACATAAGTCTACACTGGTGGTAATACTATGGTTTTCAAAAATGTCCTAGATATGTCACCCTCAAACATAATGCCATGAACTCCCATTTGCTAATCTGAATTAAAGAACAGATGATGTCCAGCTAAGGCTGGAAAAAATAATAATCATAGATTGTTAGGGATGATTCACGCACACATACATATAGTATTTTCTGAGGAATAAATCCTTTATCACAAAAATTACGTATGTTCTTCCTACTTATGTAAGCATCCCTAATGATTTTAGGGGTGTAAGGACAAAATTTTGACTAAACAGAGAAAGTGGAGCTATGTTACCTTTCTGGGTGCTTTTTTCCTTGATTTATTTTTTTAGTATAATAATTGTTGACACCAGGAACAACATGTTTTGTGATATTTTTGTATATTTTTTTTAATAGGAGCAGAAAGAATTTGAATATTTGTTATTGAATGTTTTCAAAGAATAATTTAACATACTACAAATCCATTTTAACACATCTACAAAACACATGAGATTTACTGAGAATAAATTAAAAATGTATACCATTTTTTTTTCTACTCATCCATGCTGTTTAGTGTCTGAAATTCAGTGCTTCCTTATTTTTGTGGTAATGGGGTATTTTTAGATATTTTTATATTGTAATTATAGACAGTTGTAGCAAATGAGTATTTCTTGGGACTTTAAAGATTTGTCTCAAGAGACGGGGCACAGAACCAGTGCCTAGAGACATTTTTGTTTAAATTAGAGTGCAATTAATTTTCTTCTATTTTGTAAAATAGAAATTGATTGAAATATTTAAAGAAATAACCATTGTAAAACAGCAAAAAAGCCCAGATAATTATGTTTATGAAGATAAATATATTACACTATTTTTGAAACATTTTCTGAGGAGTGTCAGTATTGTATTTTTCTGCCATCTAAGATAGTTATATGTAAGATTATTAAAATTGTATTACTACTTCACATATCTTTTGCTGCAGAATACATAATTATAATGGGAACACTCCCTCAGAAGTATACATTTCATATTCAGATGGTGGGATGGTTCAGTAAGACTACTCTAGTTTAGATTAACAGGTAGAGAACAAAATGTACAACCCTTCAGCAAGAGGAATTCTGGAGCATTAAACAACCCACACACACTCCTAGTTCTGGATTGCTTCAGAGGCTGGAGCCCTTCATGGAACGTGGTGTGCAGTAAAATTAGAGTCTTCTCGATGTCTTGTAATCTCTTCCTGACTGACCCATCCTGACTCCTTGTATCCCTTCGTAGACTCCATCTCACTCTGAGGCACTGTTTTTGAGCCTTTAAACACCTCTCATGATCAAGAAACACTGAGAAATTATAGCAATGCAAAAGGGAAGCTGGTGATTCTTTTTGCTATGTCTTTTACCACTGTGGGTCCCAGGCTGGGAAAGATTGTGTCTCAGAGAGAAAATAAGAGGAATAAGGTAGCATATTTATTAATAACCTGGGTATTTTAAAAGGTTTATTCCCTTCCAGGTCCTTTGAAACAATTGCCTACATTTAGTTTATGAACCCATGCCAGTATTTTAACCCTTCTGAGGCTAGGGAAACCTGCTTATGAAAATAGACTTGCTTATCATTGCAGTGCTAGCTGCATAATATTTTTCTGACAATCTCTATGTTCACATATTTTATGTTATTATTTTAACTTGAAACCTATAGCTTGTGCTGTTTTGTGTCATAAGGAAATGATGGGCAGAAGTGTTTTGACATTTGTCAAAACAGCTGTGAGAAAATGGGAAAAATGGGATTGTGCATCATCTAGAGCTGGATTGATCTGGTCAAAAAAAGAAAAAACAAAGCAACATAAATAAAGCAAAATGTGGTTTTTTTAACTGAAATGTATTGCAAAAATTTATATTTCTTGGCTTTTTGCATTCCTTTCAAAAGCACTTTCAGTTGTAGCTTTAAGGAAATTAACTCAATAGTCAAGGAAGTTTTTGAGAAAATTGTTAAAAATCAATAGGAAAAAAAAAATCATCTTTCAACACTCAAGAATAGTCAGAACAGATAAAACAAGATTTAGCTCCCCTCCTCCATCCTCTTCTCCTTTCACTGGCCTGTGGTACCAAGAAGTTCAGTAAAGCAGGCTTTGTTGGACCAGCCTTCTGAGTGCTTTGTTGAATGGACAACAGGGCTGAGGAACTGCCTTCCACCTTTGCCTGTACTGCAGGGACTTTTTCCTCATCATCCAGGGCTCTCTAGATTTCACTGACTGTATTTCCTCTTCATCATAGTCTGGGGATAAGATATGTGGAGTGTAGGACTGTCTTTGCCCATGCACACAGATTCTTCTATAAATCTCTGTGCTGCAATTCTGAAATTAAACCAAGGAACGGAGGGTTAATCTTCCCCATAATGAGCAACTCTTCAGCTAAGTGCTGGTTACTGTTAATTTACCAAGTTTACCAGTTACCTAGTGTTTTTCCACGGAGTCCATTTGTGTCCTTTCCACAGCATATTATTCATTAGCTATTTCTGCAGAGTGTGTTAAAGGTTTTTTTTTTTAATGTAAAAAACCCCAACAAACCAAAACAAACACACAAAAAAAGCAGATATAAATGTCTAGAATTAATTATACAGGTTTTGGATACCAGAGTTTTTGCAGCCTATTTTCTTCGGGCATTTTGTGTATGTTACACTGACTGCTGCCCAACTTCAACAAATTCACCAATGCCAGTCAAATATATATATGGCTTACAGTACTACTGAAAACAGGTATGATGGCAGATGTGATAAAATAGAATATCTTAATTCTTCACTAAAGTTTGGCATTTGAAGAAAATTCCCTCATATCAAAACGTACAATTGTGTTTGATATCTATGAGGAAACAGCTTGGGAAATATATTTTGAGAAGAAAAGTAAATCTTCTTGTTAAGGTATTATTAGGTCCTATTGGTGAAGGTCCTACTGTAGATGAAGAAAGGAGAAAAAATAATAAATCAGTGATGTCCAAGGGGAAAAAATGCAGGAATACATTTTTTCACATGAGCTTCAATGCTGTTGAGAGAGTAGATGCTGAAGTGATATACCTCCTCTCATTCATAAAATTATCTTTTTAGGGCTTTTCTAAGTTATTTAAGTTTATTTAATTCAATTTATTGTGAGAGTTTTAAATACATTTTAAATACTTAACATGAGGTTTTCAACTTTGAGAGCTTTATTTTGGCAGTATAAATAAAGAATGTAGGTGACCATATTAAACTCTCTTTCCCGAAACATACTTTATCAGAATAAATTATAGATATCAAAATCTGACAAGTTTTCATTAATTGTAAGAAATACCTATTAACTTGTTAGGAACTTTTATGAGATTGCAGTTCAGTAGGTATAAATCAGGACAGTTCTACTGGAACAATGCTGATTGACCAACCTGATCTACTTGAAGATGTCCCTGCCAATGGCAGGGGGGTTGGACTAGACCTTTAAAGGTCCCTTCCAACCCAAATTATTCTATGATTCTATGATTCTATGACTTATCTTTCTAGTTTCACTGTTGCAAAATGTTGAGTACCTTCAATTTCCACAGAAATCAGAGCTAGTTAAGGGGAAGAAGGATCTTATCATATACTTCAGTAGGTTGCAGAAATGAAGTTCTGAGCCCACAGGCTATAATCCATGGTAATGAAAATATTATTTTGCACTATCATCTTGAATGGATGTCACACCATAGTAGAGAAGGTAAGGACAGTGAATCTATAAATCTGGATCTTATTCCTGGCTGAGTCATTGATTTAATGCTTTTCTAGTACACAGAAGATAGATCTTAACAGCCTGGTCATCTCATCTGGGTGGCAACAGCTTCCTTTTGGTTTCTACAGAAACTGGGATAGGTTACTTGTTATTGCCCAAAGTGGGTAAGTCAATAATAAGTCGGTAAGTCGATAAGTCAATAATGTCTCAGCGTGGCATGAAACTGCATGTTGGAACTTGGAACGTTGCTATAGGTCTTACTTAAAGACATATCTTCTGTGAACTTAGGCAAGTCCTTTTGTTACTTCGTGCATTTATTTGTCTGTCTATGAGGTTGGGTTCATGTCCATGGAGTATGAATAATTTCCTCTGTCTATATGTTTGCACATTCTCTATCAAAGAGGAGACTAATCTCAGCTGAGAGCTCTTTATGTGTTTATGAAATAAAAATGCTACAGCATAATTATTTTAAGTGGAACTAATTGCATAGGTACAGCAATAACATCTCCAGAACACTTTGTTGTTTTCTAGTGTGTTACAAAAGATGTGTGTATTTAGTCATTCTGATTTGCTGTTCCTAACTAACAGGAATGTTAATTGAACAAATTTAAAAAAAAAAAAAAGATTTTAAAAAATTGAATTAATGGATACTCACCATGAAGACCTTCTTTAAAAGGATACAGAAGCCTTTTCCAAGGTTACAATTACATGATTTGTCCAAATCAAACAATGAAACTTGTAGTAGTGGACTCAAGTCTGTTCATAATGTTTACTAACTGCTTTGTAGCCCCATACGTGAACATGACTATTTTTACCCTTTGTTCACCATATACTTGACCTGTGTGCCCACCAGGTCAATGTGCACACCATCACGTAGTAAGTTGTCTGACTTACGTTTAACCTGCTTACGTGATAACATCACATATGCATCAGATGGAACTGACTGAAATTGTCTTGAACAAATAAATAGGTTCTAATTATGGCTGCAGGGGCCACATCTGTCATATTCAGAGTGAAACACATGTATACAAATGGAGAATTTTGTATTTATCAAGTAAAACTGGTAGTATGTCACACAAATAATATATTACTACAAGCCAAATCCTTGTCTTTTTGAAGGCAAAGACAAAATATCTGTCATAATCAAAGAACATGAATCACAATTTTAAAATATTTTACATGTAAGCAAATTCACTTAAGAGAAGAAAACAAAGCTTTAAACTTTTGACATATTTTCACTTTAAAAAGTTGTCAAAAACTTTAATTTTTATTTTTATCTAATTGAAATGCTTTTCTGACATTTTAATTGATTTTTATGTTCCTTAACAGAAAGAAAATACACTTTTTTTAACTTAACTCAAGGAAGCTTGTTAAGAAAACATACAGTGTTAATTTCACTGATATTGCAGCCACCCTGTCTCACTATAAAGCTCAAAGCACTTCAAATAATTTTAATGAAGGAGGTTCATAGTCATATTGAAAATGTCAGCATGAACTTTTGTATTTGTTATTAAAAATAAAGAACACAATTTGAAAGTAATTTTACGTTGCCAGCAAGATCTTTATTTTGAAAGGTTGAAAAATATTTATTGTTATAATTATTGAGCTTCTTCATCTCAGACCAACAACTTACTGTGTTAACTACTATAAAAATACATAATCAGAGCTTAAAATTTATTTTCGTGAAACAGAAGTCAGTAAGAAGAAAGCAGGCAAATTGTATTCCTCAAACCCTTTTGTATAGCTTGGGGGAGTCAAAAACAAAGTACATGCCAGAACGTAGCCTGGTAAAAATATTAGATCAGAATAGATTTGATTGAATTTTATAATTCCTTGATTTTTTTTTTTTCCCCAACATGTGAATACCTTTTTTATTTTATGCAGTTCTCACTATTTAACTCTCACTTATCTATAAACAGGTCATTTTTACTGACAATGCTCTTTGCTTTCATGATTTTTGCTTTGCATATTATAGAATAACATGGCATATTTTCTATAGAAAGAGATTTCTAAGCTGCCTTAGAAAACATGGTTCTGGTGGTTTACAATTGGTGAGAGTTAATTTCAAAAAAAAAAAAAATAAATAAAGTGTTAGTGTAGTTATGGATAAACATTTTTAAAACCCTTGAATTTTGAAAAATTGTATTTTATCACACACACACACACAAAAGATGACTTATAATAACGACAGAATAAATACATCTCATTTTGTACATTCTGAGGGTCACCTGAATAACAGCACCATGAAAATGAAAGCAGACTAGAGATGGATCTTAATATAGGAAAAAATGTCAAACCCATATCCTAACAGAACGTAACTTTGCTTCTGGTTTTCTTTTTCACATCTCTAACTCACTCCATACTCCTTTAGGCAACAGACATCATTAGCTCTTCATGTCTGAGCTCGCTCTCTTAATTTCACAAATATCTGCTGGAAAGTAGGGATAGTTAGTGTCTCATTATCATTTCCCAAACCTACTCAATTTATGGGCATAAATATATTAAATATCACTGACCAGTAATAGATAGAGATGAATGAAAAATAATACTACCCACCGAATTTCATTACTGCCATTGAAAAAATTTGGGGTCCTCTCATACCTAAAACTGAGGGCAAATGGCTGATTTGATAGAAGGCTTGGCAGATCCCCTGCTTACACTCTTTTCCCATTGAAAGGGAGAAATACACTTGGAAAATGCCTTTAGTTTTTGGAAATTCTTTCAGAAACTCAGAAATTTGGTTTTTATCATTTATTATACAACCAACTGCTTCTAGCACAACAGAGTAAAGGCAAACAGGTGTTCAGCTACTACTGCAATATTGAAATTAAATAATAAAGAAGACTTTTATTTTGGTATTTTTTGAAGCAAGAAAGGCTTTTTATTTGCTCATTCCCTAACTCAAAAGTGCTTAAGAGTTAAATTTATTGACTTTGACATTAATCCTGTGAGTCGAAGGGTACAAAAAGGAAATTATTTAGAGCAGGGTCATGTTTTGCTCTGGGCTCAGCACCTGCAAATACAAAGTTTTGAACATATATAAAGAACTCCGTATGGCATGTGCACTGGTCATAGCTTTCCTACCAACATGATATAAAGTCCTCTGTACATTCATAGGTCAACTTTAAGCATAGAAGTTCCAGCACATACAGCAGCCCGTCCTTCTCTTTTCAGCTATGAGGCCTCCTTCAAACTAGATCTCCTTCCTTAAAAGTGTGTTGCAAGGGCAGTTCCTGTGTCCTGGTCTAGATCGTTACATGGATGTAGAGTCATCATGTACAGGTGTTTGAAATGCTACATAAATATGAATGGATTAAGTCACATTGCAGACCCTGGTCAGAGAATCAATTACATATTTGAGTTGTAAAACAGGTAAATACATGTTCCTTAGTTTTTACCCTACCGTACATTCCAGAATTGCCAATTTACTTGCTTTTTATGATGTCAAAGAGAGACTGAGCTCATGCAGAGAAAGCAATTCTGATAAATACACACTTCTCAAACTGCACTGCCTTATAAGCCATCAAAGCAATTTGAAAATCAATTTGATGTTTGACAGAGAGCCAGTGTATTCCCTTCAGGATACAACCAACATGCTGAGGCCACTTAGTGAGAGGAAAATTCTGATAATACCATTTTGCCAAAGTTGGAGTATCTGCAGTGTTTTCTCAGAAAGATCATAGAATCAAATATGATAAAAGTCTAACCTAGAGGTCAAACTTCAAAACATTGGTAGCTTTAACCTGTACCCTCAACTGGTGCAGCTGGTTTCTGAGTAGATAATACCATTGCATTCTCTTTTTTTGTCCTTACAGATGTCATAGGGCTATCAAGGGATGTAGTGAAGTGCTCACAAATTCCCAGGCATTGTTTATTAAGTAGTAGGCGTTAACAAACTAAAGAAAAATTTCCTTATTCTATTGGGATCATTCACTGTATAGGTACTTTTAAATCATTTCTGCAGAGATGATTCAAAAGACTAATTCTTGAGAGCAAGGATTTTTTTCTTTGTTTTTTTTTTTTTTCATCTGAAATGGTCAGTGTGTGTCAGATTACTGGTATTCATCAAATATTTCCTATTGAAAGTGTTGTTTTGTTTTTCTGGACTATTTTGCATAGCTATTTTGAAATACATCAATGGATTTTTTTTCTGGATCTCCAGCAACAAAATATTTCTATAGTTATGTTAAAATCAGCGGTATTACTTTGAGTTACATAAAATGAGGTATAGATCCATTGTCTATGCTTTCAGTTGAAAACTTGCAGTAAGCATTTTAGTTTCAAATGGAAAAGGGCAGCAATATTCTCATGGATTATAAATATATCCATTTGGAAACATAGATTTTTACCACAGGCAAGAAAGATGAAATTTGTAGTATTCTTTTCAAAGTTATAGACAAGATAATGGTTGTAAATGGTCTAAAACCAGAACAAGTATATATTACTTCCCAAAAGACTTATCAATCAAGGATTGCTCAAGTCACCATTAGATAAAACTGCCAAAACCTTACAAATTAAAATTGTAGTTCAATAGACATTCTCCAAGGTTGATCAAAACATCTTTTTTGTTTTTAATCACAGAAGAACAAATTACAAACTTTCAATTAGAAATTAACAAATTAACAAAAAAATTCAAAAGCTTAGAAAACCTGTAAATACGTCCTTATTGAAAGTGAACTTAACTGTGGATGACATTGGCAGTCTTGACAATATTAATTTATCATAGTCATCCGCAGATCACAGATAAGAATTTTAATGGGTACACTGAGACATGGAACAGTTAAGGAATTTGTCCAAGGTCATGCAGGAAGTCTGTCGCAGAGCTAGGAATAAAACTGTTTCACTATCCTATCCTTAACATTATTTACTTTTTCACTAAGTCATTCTCTTGCCACAAGATGAATTGCTTTCCTGTTAAAAACCACAAAAACAAGTAAGGATCATTTTGGCACCAGCTGGCCATGAGGCTGAGTAAAGGATAGTGTGTCAGCTACTACTCTGAATTTTCTTTTAGCTAGACATGCAGCATAATGCTGTTTGAACTTCTGTTGATTTACTGATATATATTTTCTCCTATTCATTTCCCACAGTCTGCCATGTCATTTGGGTAACTTATTTCTTGAGAGATGTAGCTGTTATTACACTTGGGGCCATGTAGCTGTATTTTTCTTTAACTTTAATGCTTCTGCACTTAGTTATGCTTACAGAACTCCTAGGAAAATATGGTGTCTTTTGTCATAAGGCATAAATCTTCTTCACAAAGCCTTCTTGAAACTCTGAATTCATCCTTAGGGAAGGAAACTACATCAGTAGTTTAGTTGTACACCAGTTAGCATAGTTAACATTATAAGGCTGTGGCAATTGTGATTACTAGTACCATTGCAATAGTGCCTGAAATGTTGCTGTGCAGTCCAGACCCAGAAAAAGATTTGTAAGGAGCAAACTGACAAAGTGTGAGTGAGTTACCTCACCTGTGGTGCCATTCTTCATTCTGCCAACAAGAAAGGAGAATAGCTTTGCTATAAAAATACAGTATAAAGCAAAGTGATCTGGATAATGATAAAATGTCCTATTAAGTACAGAGATTAGTTTGCTTTTAACAAGTGATAATTAATTTTTATTTCCCCCATTTCCCAGCCTGCATGCAGCTGCTTCCTCTTGCCTCTTCAAAATCTACTGTCATTCAGTCAGGTCAAGTTTAGGCCTGCAAATCAAATTATTGCTTTAGCAAGTCCTACTGAACTAGCCGCTTTCACCTTTTGGTCTCTGTGCTAATGCATTTTCAATGATCGTGTTAATTTAGGTGAGAAGTAATTCATTCTGCTAGTGTGAAACAGTGCAATTTCTTTTGTGTAAATTTACATACAGGCAGCCCAGTAATCAGTGGCAAATGAGCAGACCTTAATATTAAAAAAAAAAATAGCTAATATTATGACAGCTTTCAGCTTTTAATTTCACACAAGGTAGGGGTGAACAAGGAGGCAAAGTATTGGCAAATCTTTTAAGTGGAGAGTCGTCTAAAAAGGAACAAATTTGTGTTCACGAGTGAAGTATAGAACTAAATATATGAGGCAGTTTGTACAGCTGAGAAATTAGCTTTTATAATCAGTGTTCTAATGCAAAATCAATAATCTGGTTCTTACCCATTTACTATTGTAAAAAAGAAATGTGACATATACTTTCCATCAGGGAAGTATATGTGATGTGAAGCATCCTCAACATAACAAAAAAATATCAGGTCAAATCCTGAGATACCTGTATGTACAGAATTAAAGTACAAGTAGGTTCCACAAAGACAAATCTATGCAGTGGGATTTTTCATTTGCTATTTTATGTGATAAAGAACAAGACTTCCTAACAGATCTTTACACAGGTAGCAGCACATGCTGTACATAAATACGGGTGAGGTCAGTAGGTCAACTTCCAATAAGAACTACAAGTTTAATACTGTCATGGGAAAGCAGAAGAGAATATCAGTTGCACTAAATCCTCTTTCCCCTGTAAGGTAATCAGTAGTTCTCCAGGTAATAAACCTGCAATGTTATTAACTAGAGAAGTCAAAGAAAGACCCCTGAGCAGCTACAGAAATGACAACTACTAATAGCAATAATTTTAATGCTGAAATGCTGGGATGCTTACCTTTAGTCCCAAATTCATGGTACTTGCATTGTCATTTTCTTTGTTCACTTTTGAGCTATTGGTATTCAATATGAAATTAAAGCTGAAATGTATGTAGTTAAAGAGGAGATATTATTCAACAAGTACCAGAGCAATCTCATTTAGTACATTTTTAATAAATTGCAAAAAAAGTCAAGGTTTAAAGGAAGAGCCATGAACATGTTTTTTTTATTATAAGTTGCTGTCCAGAAGATCCTATATGACTGCCAATCATCTGGACAATTATCAATACAGTAGACTTAAACTGAGGGTCAACACCTGACATGTTGCAAGTGAAGAATTACAATGGGAATGAATTGTAAGTTTTAACACACAAAGGTATATTGCATTTCATGATGAAATCTTAACATCAGGTATGACCGTTGCCTGTCACCAAATAAACATTACAATCTATTGAGAGAAAACTAGATGGCTGTTACAGCATGTAAGGAGGAAAGACATGATGGGAAGAGATGTAATTCCTTCTTGTTCTCTCCGCATTTTGTTCTTTCTGCCCTTCAAATAGCATTAAGAGTAACAAAATGTTTTAGCACTCTTTAAGAAAGAAGCCTTTTTAATCTGTGCCACACTGGCCAGCTAGTTGGACAGCAGAAAAGATGGGATAAATCAAAGACCCCTTTGAGTATCTACCTATTTCTAGGTATATACGTAAATGAGCAAACTTTATTATTATCTTTGTGATAGTACTAACAATGCCAAAAAACCCCATAGTCTGAGATTTAAAATCGTACTTCTACTACATCCAAGAAAGGAATACAAGGTCTACCAAGCTGAATCACTTAAGGATAGCCTCCACTGAAAAGGAAAAAAACCCACAAACCAAAAAGTCCTCAGAACGGACAAAATACAGCAATGAAAAAAGTTCTTTGAATCTACCAATGGAGTTTGCCGATATTGTTTGCTTGAGACTGGCCTCCCAACATGGACAAAACTTACCAGGACTGCAACAACTGTTTCCAAAGAGAATAAGCTGTTGGGTAAGTACCTTAGTAGAGGGTTCAGGATGAGAACTGATTTTTTTCCTTTTAATAACATATCTTCCATTTAAAACAAAAACCAAACAAAGTGTGGAAATACATATCAAAAATGTTCACCCAGCTTGACCTAAGGTTGGTTCAGTTATTTGGTTTCATTGATTCATCCTGGCCTAATTATTTTTAATATAGTGACAGTGAACAACATTTTCTGTGCAACAGCTGCTGCTGGAGTCCTTGCTAGCTAGCAAATTCAGCAGAAAATGTGTGTGCCAGAACTGCACTGAGAATCTGTGTATGCCACGACATGTCCATCTGCTATATACAACACATGCCAGTCTCTTCAGTATACGCCAGGAAGACAAGGATGGAGTGTATGGAAGCAGAAGAATTAAATGCAGAATATAAATAAGACATATCTTATAAGATTACCACACTCATTTCTTTTTTTTTTTTTTGTTATACATCCTTTCACATTATTTCTTGTTAAGGTCAATGGCCATATGCCATTTTCTAAGCATAAGATATAAACAATTAATTTTGCCCTAAGGTGAGTTATTCATACTATGCATACTAGTACCAAGCTTTCTAATTTCTTGAAATAAGCAGGATTAGAGCTGCCAACTTCTGCTATGTACTCCTGCTTCTGTGGTCATGATTTCTGGCATAATTTTCAACAACAGAAATCTGGTCTTTGAAATTCTGATATTACATGGAAAATAGGACAACCTAAATCAACCATTAAAAATGAGACAGACTCTGTAAAATTCATATACTGATGAACCTCTTTGCACCTGCATGATCCCACTGGGCCTAACTATTACTATATATAACACCCAAATCTGTGTGTAAGTCAATGAAGAGATGGTGGACCTGTTTAGAAAAGAACAGTCTTACGAACCAACCAAGCAGCCAACAACAACCTATTTGGTGTCCAGACAAAGCCTGCACAAGTAATGCTTGAGTAGCTGTTTACTGCTATACAGCTGTGCAGTAGAGCTTTACATGATTATTAAGATGTGAATTTTTGCGTTGTCCATCTGGGAAGTTCAATTAGGACACACATTGGAGACATACTCAGATGGGAAATTACACCTCTCAGAAGGTGTATAGAAAATTCATAATGATAAATCCCACAAAAGAGATGCAATCACTTTGGAACTCTGGCAGAAAATATAGACCTCAGCCATACCACTTTAGGCACAACCTTGTGTTGTGAAACTACAGTGTGTCAGAAGAATCACAGGAGGGTATCTGGGAGGTAGCCAGCTCACTCTCACATGACAAGTGTGCTCCCGTCTTCACTAGAGGTGAGTAAAGATACCAAGAGAAGGCAAAGAGCTCTTGCCTTTCCTGTCTTGTTTTGTTTATTTCAGGGTTTCACCTTGGGAGATTAGAGAAAGTAGTGCCTGTATTTTAGGTATATTTCAGTATGCTTCTCTGAGGGACTACATTAATCTGTCATTTGTATTACAGTAGGAAACAACCTTGATGCAGTCTGGTAGCACAGCTGGTTTCAGGGATGTCCATCACTTCCTTATGCAAATTTTTGTGCAAGAAATGAAAGGCAAATCAGTTTGGTCAGTGGTTTTCATTCCAGTGTCTGTGTTTTATACTGACAACAGCCGGTTGCAAGCAGAGCTGTATCTTTTCCAAAGGCATATTGCATCTAAAATTGAGGCTTATATTCAGTGTTCATTTAGTTCTCATATGAGAATAGTTCTGACTGATTGGCTTCAGTGGGAGATTCAGTCTAGACGGCCTGCGTTAAAACAGGTTGATAGTTTTCTTGGCTAGCTTTTCACTTTGTGTTCTCTTGGGCAGGCTAAACATCTTTTTGTGTAAGTGTAGACAACCTGTTTTAGAATGTGAGTTTCATTTTATAATAACATCGAATCATAGAATCACAGAATGGTTCGGGTTGGAAGGGACCTTTAAAGGTCATCTAGTCCAACCCCGCTGCCATGGGCAGGGACATCTTCAACAAGATCATGTTGCTCAGAGCCCTGTCCAACCTGACCTTGAATATTTCCAGGGACATCTACCATGTTCATAATAACATGTTCATAACACATCAGCTGCACAATTTAATAATCACTGCATATTTAAGCATAAATTTTTTAAACTAAATTTTCTGTATGTCTGTAAGTAAAAATTCAATAAAGGCAATATAGGCTAAAATGCTTGTTTAGATTAATTTATTCATCTGACATCATAGAAAGATTCCTTAAAGAAATGCTGATCAGCAGCATTTTTAGTTCATACCTGATTAAATTGGCATCCTTTACACAGAAACATTTCTTGTAGTGTAAATATTCTTTTGCTATCTTTGGAGCAGTCATTTGTTCATAGTGTTTTCCAAGTCTCTGCAGATAACAAACTCCCACTACAGTGGAATGTTCATTCTGTTGTCTCACCATATACAATAAAAGAAGAGAGTCGCGTGTTTTGATAGCTACTGTTGCAATCATCCTCCCTCTTTCATAATTCTCTTTTTTATCTGAGCGTAAGGTGTAGAGATATCAATAAAGTGATAAAGTAGCCTAGAAGAACTTTTGTCTTTCTCTTATTGACTTGATCATGGGAAGAAAGTCGCTGTTTGGATCCTGTCATATACAGGTTACAAGTTATTTTCCGTGCAGGCTCAAACTTCATTTATGGAATAAACAGTACACTTTGATTGGATTGATTTCTGCAAAGTCTAATAGAAAGGCAGGGAGGACCCAGGGAACTACAGGCTGGTCAACCTCACTTCAGTTCCTGGGAAGGTGATGGAACAAGTAAGCCTGGAAACCATTTCC
>NW_009223424.1:15978-57538 GCF_000690835.1 Fulmarus glacialis | reverse complement strand
AAGGGAGGAGGTAGAGTTATGGTTTAGTCCATACAGGGACTAAAGAGAGAGAAGAATTTGTTTTGGATGAAGGGGAAATAAATGATGAAGGAATCTAGAAATGTCAGTATATTAATACATGACTTTGAATACCTACGAGGAAAGTACAGGCAGTTGCTGCGCTCAGTGTCTCCCCTTCTCCCAGTGCCGAGTGTAATTATAGATAACAGCAACAGATGTTGCCAATAAGCTTAAAAGGAGAAAGGGAAGTGGCAGGAATAGAAATGCAGTGTCATATAGAAAAAAACAACAGGAGAGACACCTGAAAACACGGCGACTTTCTCTCCCCCGAAGAGAGACCCGTGGCAGCACCGCGTGTTTCCCACTGCAGTTAAGCAGTCGGTTGCAAAGGCTGTAACGGTACAAAGATCACAGAATATCCCGCAAAGCCATAGAAGGAAGGAAACTAGTAGCATTGCTTAACAGTCTGCTTATTTTACAGTCAAGCGGATTGCCAAGCAACTAAGCTATAACAAGTCCCATATTTAGGGGAAGAAATGTTTGTCTTCTGTCTGTCCCTGCTTGCAAATGGCAAGTGGAGGGCATTTCTAAGCCAGATAATTCGAGTACAGCATGTTCCCTGATCCCCGAGCCTGTGCTGCTGAGCAGCCGGTGTTAATCATGGCAACAGTTGACACGCGTGCCTTGCCAGAGTCCAAGTTTATCATCATTATCGTGACTTTTACTCTCTACTGCTCAAAACAAAACAAAAAAAACCCGAAAAACCCTGCAGTTACTCAGGAATCTGAGATTCCCACATTACTTAACACAGCCAGATCTCTTTAGGATTACATAAACGACAACCCCTGATGACAAAAAGAGCTTGATTTGGTTGTCTGAGCACGTGCATCCAAAGCTGTTTGAGATGCATAGGATAGCTGATACGCTGACACAAAGGCACAGACAGAATACCCCCAGGGATCAACAGCTGGAGGCCAGGAGAAATAAGTCCTAGGGCATCTGAAAGGGCTCTGGATGCCTCATTTAGGCAACTGACCTGAGCCTCAAATGACCCCTTCATGTCTTGAATTCTTCAGCTGCATCACCCACCAATAAAAATGGGTTAGTATTGCTATTAAAAAGCACCTATATAAAAGTACAAATATATACAGCGTGTACATTTGGGAGCACATCTTAAATCACTTACAAAGACTAAAGATGTAGTATTCCTTCTGTATACAAGCAAATATTGAAGACTCTCACCCAAGAGAATCATCTTGTAAACACAGTGCTCAAGCCTGAAGAAAGATGTGGTTAGGGCAAACGACAGAAGACGCTAAAGGATAACACTTCAAGACTCCAGGTAGTCGGGTCCCTACCCCAGAGCATCCTGCTGCTGGAGAAGGACCATGCAGCAACAAAACAAACCTGTAGGTCATATAGGTAAGTGGGGCAAAATGACCCCAGCCTGGGCCATAGACACCCACGACATTATTTCAAGGATAAATCTAGTTGATCAACCGCAGCGCTACTAGCCCACAGGAGAAAATGTAATTATCTGAATGCTTTGATAGATGTTTATTATCTCATTAGTAGCTTTTCAGGAGGCACCTGACTACCTTTATTCAGAAGATACATCTTTTTCCCTAGCTCAGTTATCTGACATTGATGTTTTCCAGGATTCTGCCTAATGGTAATAGAATAAAATTTAAGGTGTGATGAAAAACTATAATCTAAGTGTACAAGCAGTACCTCAACCTAGACTGATTTCACATTAATGCCCAGCTGAAATATTAAGGAATTAAAAAGAATTGTTAAAAAGTAATTATTTAAAACAATCAGCCAATTTTGAAACAGATTCTTTTTGTAATTCACTGGTTTACTTCAAATAATAGGAACAAATTAGTGACAAAACCACTGTGTTCCTTCAATCTGAAATGATACTAAGAATCAAAGTAGAATTCAGCAATGGAAACATCCACTAGCTGATCACCGCTAAAATTTGATTGGAATATGACTAAAATGTCTTTGCTTGAGAAATTACTACATTTAAAGTCACTGTTTTCAGTTCCAAATTTACTACACTTCATAGCCTTGACTCTTCCTTTCTTAATATCCCAACACTAAAGTTGACAACAGAACCCCCCAAAACCACAACTGACAGCTAGCCTTCTGCCTGAAGCACCGTGTGTTAGAAGGAGGATGTAACGTGAAAAGGTAACTTATAGCTTGTTTATTACATAAACATACAAGTGCTCTTATTCTTTCACCCAGTAACTGTCACAAAAATAGGGGTATAAATAACTACAACATAAAATTCTGCCATTGCTTCAAGCAAGTGCTGCTCTGCAAGCACGGCAGATGATACCTTCCACTCACCACAGGCACTTGCTGCTAAGCAGCTTTTAAATCCTGCTCAAAGCAGATGGAATTACTGACTGGAATTGGAAGAAACACTGTGTTGTGCAGCAATGTATTGGGGTGAAAGTGCTTCCAGCAGTGAAGCTGTAGCTGAAGAGCCAAATTCTCTTCCTTACCTGTTAAAGATGACCCTTGTCAGTCCACTTGTTGAAAAGTGTTCTCTCAAAACTAGGTGCTTAACAAAATAATCCACCAAACGACTTCTGAGAAAATATCATGTGCTATAACTACACAAACCACAGAGTGGCCATAGCAAGGGCTGGTGCCTGAAGACCAGCCAGATGTGTTTGTAGTGGACAAAGTGAGGAACTCTGGTGTCTGAGATGCACTGTGCATCACATTGAGCCTGATCAGCCAAACCACATGCAGTACTGGGAGTCAGTCACTAGCAACAAATAAAAAAGTGACAGGTTCAAGATAAAAATATGAGAGACCGCTCCAAGCCAAATAACTGAAGGCCATGTCATAGATAACAATAACTATTTTCTCTAGATGTCTGTTTGCTTCCCTCCTCCAACAGGACAGGCTTGTTTTCATCTTAGTTATCTTTCTTACCGTTTCAGGGATTCTATCAAGAAAGAGTAAGTCATCTAGCTTCAGAACAGATTTATATCCACTTTCAAAATACTCAATACCTGTCTGTTAATTGAAAATATATATGTATCTTTTGGCTACCTATACTTTGGGCACGTTAACTTGTTCATGCCAGAGCCCTCTCTGTAGCAGACCAAGCTCTCTAAACCTGGTCTGTCTGCCACAGACTGAGAAATGGCCTTTTTTAGATTTACTGAATTAATTCAGTGCACCTTTTTGTGCTCAGGCAACCTATCTGGCATTCTGTATGGGCTGTAACAGAAAGGAGAGCCTCATGCTTTTTACAGCCGAGGACTGCAAAGACTAAGCTTCCAGGGAGAACCTGAAACACTGACTGTTGGAAGTGATCATAAAGCACATGAAACAGTGGCATGTTCAGAGATTTCCTCCACTGTCATCTTTAGAGTTCCGAAAAATAGGGAGGAAAACCAAGGTAGCTCTTCTAGTAAGTTCCCAGTACATATTCTGAAAATACGAGATTTTTCAGAGTAAAGGGAAAACTATCCAGCAGGAGAATCTCTGTGGGGCCATCCTGGTGATGCTGAATGGGTGAATAGGTCTCCACGCAGATATCTGAGTTCTGAACAAAAGTGCCTGCAGAGCAGCTGGAAGCTGCAGGAGATCTCATCAATAAGTAGAGACTTTCAGTTATTTTCTCTGAACAACAAGATGCTAGATCTAAAGCAAGCAGTGGATTGAAAGCGATCTTACAGTAGATGCAGCTGAAAGGAGGGGAGGCATCACTAAGGAGGGCATAAATGCATATGCTGTGCTCACTTGTTCATTAGAGAAAGAGAAGGGGGAAAAAGATGCAAATTAAATGGAAATGCCTCATTTTCACAGGAGCTGAAAATAACACAGCAGCCATGGGAAGGCACAGCTGGTACTCAACCTTATTGCTACCATCAAGGCTGAATGGCTAGCAGGATTAGGAGCAAGCCAGGCTCAAACAAAACAGCACCAGGCAGTTTCTCCTTTCCCCCACTCCCACCCTGCCCCGGTTCTGCTTTTTCCTGCTAACTACACCGTTAACTCACATCCCACTATTAATTCAGTTTCAAACGGCAGGCTGCACCGATCTGCGTACAAGATTACAGCTTGGGCTCCTGCCCGTTTCGTTACAGCACAGATTGCTTTCCGTATTGAAAAGGGAACCATCTGGGAGGAAAAGCAAATGCTCGGCTACTTAATTGGTGCTTTCAGTAATACAGGGTACAGTCGGGATTGACAGACCTAGAGAAAATCACAAAAGCAGCCATCAGAAAGTGAGGGAAGGAAAAAGGAGCCTGCCTCCACTCCAAACTCTGAAAAGATTTGGAAATAAAGTAGGGTTTGTGTCAACCTCCTCAACCCTGGATCACCTTGGTTGTCGCAGCTTCACCACTCCAGCCTTAGAGACACTGCCCTATTTTCCCACCCCACACAGGAGCAGGGGGACTGGCTCCATGAAGCGATAAACCCTTGTTCACACAGCAGTCAAGGACTGCGTGATAACATTTAGTATGGCAAATTATGTACTATCCACCTTCTCACCTAGATATTGGAGTAAAGGGAGGCTGATGTCTTGATTTTCATTTCTAAAATGGTCTCATTTACTAAAATCACTTCAATAGCATTTCCAGCATTTTCCACCATTTCCATTTTACATCTTAAGGATGTCTCTTGATTTCTTCATGAGAATTTCTTCATGAAGGATGGACGGGCAGGATTCAACATTCCACCATCAAACCTGTTCTGCCTCTCCTACTGCTTCTCTCATCCTCCCCTCTCTCTCACCCATACATACTCCGGCTGCCTATTAGACATATGAGATTTTAGCTCTCACGCTTTCCAAATCCCCCACAATTCGAGAATTTACTATTCCAGGATCTTCCATGTTGGAGACTTCCTTCTCTCTTCTAGCTCATCACACCTCCTCAGTTTTCTTGCTGCTCAAGAATGAAGATGATCTGACCTCCTCCTTCAGGTTTCCAACTGTTCTTCAGGTTTCCAACTGTTCTTATTCTTCAGCTTATTTCCGTCTCCACAGATCAGCCACCTAGCCCATACTTGATTTTGCAACAGCTTGCAAAATATATTTTGTGCTCAATTCCTGTTTTTGTCAGAATCTCCAAAGTTTTAAAACCAGCTCAAATTTAGTATTTAGATCAAGAACAGAACATAAACAGTATGCTTTTTGGTATAAAGACTAACTTTTATACCACCTTGGACAACGGCTTCAGTGCTGAACCATTACAGGTAACGCCCTCATAAATTTAAGAAGGGCCTCCTCACTGCATGCCCTCAGAACTGTTGATGCTCTGCCACTGTGGATCGATAGAAATGTCTCTAGGCCTTCCTACAAGCAAGCATCTCAGGGAAGCATGGCCTTATCTATGGGTAGGGCAATTAACACCACCTAGTATCCATTTTCTTGGCATCCTCCAAATATATATCATTAGCTTTGCAGAAACATCACCAAAGGGCCGACTGCATGGCAGCAAGATCAAAGGAAACAAAGTTATTCATTTGTTATGCTTAGAAACTGTAGTTCATCTTTGGCAGATGTGAACTTCAAACCCTTTATCAAAGGTCATTCATGCTTGTTAAGAAACCTGAGAGCACAGCAAACAAGCAGATATTTCATTCTGAGTTTCTGAAAACTACAAGAAGTGTTATGAGAGACATTAAAAACAGAAACAATAAACCACGTCAACATTTTTACATGAACATTACTTTAAAGTAAAGTACTTTAATCTGCCTGCACTCACATTTTGATGCAGAATAGTTCACGGACATTCTTATTTCAGCTAAGAAAGTTTATTTCAATTAATCTTAAACCTTGTTAACTCAGTATAGTCCTAATTGAGAATCTGTGTAGGTTTTTTTGTACCAACTTAATTAACCTTGTTAAAAAAAATCACACTTTTATTTAAACCCAAGTAAGGACACATACAGACAAACCTTGTAAGAGATCATGCACTATTTCTGAGAATAGTAATCACAGAAAAGACTGATCTCATCAATCAGCCTAAGCTCTTAAAAGCCCAGCACAAAGGTTTTCAACACTTATTTAGGACAAGTCTTTCATTGCTCAAAACCATCTTGACACACTGTTCCCAAAGAAAAGGTGACCAGCTGCAAATGGCCAATGCTCAAACTCTATTGCAGTGACTCCTACCATAAATCAACTGCTGTTGGTGGCTTATTTTTGCCATTAGCATCCCTCAGTAGCTGGTGTGAAATCACTTGCACAGAGGCAATCAGATAAAACTTGAGTCCATGAAGGCCATGTTTTGCCTTGGGCTCATGTACGAGGCCTGCAAAAAGCAACTTTATAAAGAAAAAAGGAAGTTACCTCTACCTTCTTCAAAATTATTTAATCAGACCAGTTCTGTGAGTTTGGATGCTAGAAAGCAGAAGCACAGCCCAACGACTATGATTCAAGTTGAGGAGTAAAGAGTTGCACATCTTTCCCTTTGAAAGGTATTTCTAGACTGAACTTCTGAAATAAAGACAGGACAAAGAGCCAGATTTTAGCCTATTAAAAAAAAAAAAACAAAACAACAAAGCAATCAATAACCTGCAGCAGCTGAATTTCAGAGATGAAATTCCAGTTTCTGGAAGGAGCATAATCCTCCCTTACCTATACGGAGGGCAGCACTTGAGTCAGCTGCAATGAAGGCTTGCCCATGCCGCCCGTGATATACCTCCACCCTCTTCTGTCAGTATGTCTGCAATGCTTCTGGAGATGAGAGGGTACTTCGACTTCTAGGTGTATATAAAGTTTTGTGCTCCCCCACAGAGGAACAACAAGAGTTACTAGGTGCCATGGTACTGAATTCCTGGAGAGAAGCAGTAAGACCACAGCTTCACACCAGCATCTCCACCATACAGGAGACAGCTTCAGGCTCTTCCTTCATGAGAAAAAAACTGCTTTAACTTTGGTCAACTAGTCTGTTTTACAATCCTAGTAAAACCAAGGCAGTTATAGTTTTAACTCACAACAGCTTTCAAAGTAAAAAAAAATAAAAAATTTAAAAAGATATATACACACATACTACATACATAAATAAAAACTGGGAAGTTTTTTTAACTCCTTCATCCATGGTTAGATTGTTCAATGACATAAAGACACCTCTTTCTTCCTAGTGTAAACCAAAACACGTTTGGAGTACACATACAAATCAGTGGACCAAAGGAGAATAACTGAAAATGCAGGCACGGCGTATTTACTGCCAGACTGCAGACAGCAGCGGCTGCCCGCGGTACCTTGCTCTATAGTGACGGTGGCTGCGCTGACGTTCCAGATTAGAGAGCCACATTGCTTTGTTCCCTCAGGGAAGCCTCTGTGTTTAAGGGCATTATAAAGGATGGCAAGTCCAAACATGACTTTTCTTCTTGTCTTTTTGCATAATTTGTGTGAGTTTTTATTTATATTTCATGGAAGGATTAATTGAATGTCACTATAGACACACAAACAAGACATTACCTAACTAAATGCCAGGCACGTAGTTCACTGAACTCCTGCAGTACAGGGCGCTGGTTTTCAATCTACAGCTTCATTCCTCTCTGACACGCAGCCAAGACCCGCAGAGACTCTAAGTCATTAGCATACATGCAATGCCCCAGAGCGACCAAGCTAATGTCTCTGCATCCAGACGGGTCACTGCAGGCTGTGACACACGATGCCCACAGCAATGCCACCTTCCGTGGCGTGGAGGTGTACCCTAGCATAGCGAGAACCCCAGTCGTGAAAAAATGTATACCTATGAAGATAACTCTAGAAAAGGTCTCATGTAAAGGCCTTTGAATGCCCGCTCTTTGTGCGACCCCTCTCTGCCGTGACAGACCACCAGTGCTTTATCCTGGGTAGGCAACTTAATCTCTTGGTCATCATAGCTGTTGTATCCCTATGGGCTGGGGCAACACCCAGTAGTCCCACTATAGCATGTGTAAATGATATTAAAGAGGATATACTATGTCTTACTTAAAACACTTCAGAAATCCTTCATCCCAGTGCCATCTCCTTGTGCATTCATAACATTCCAGCTGAAGCCTCAGAAAGGCATCACTAGCAGGTCAGCAGTTGTAGAGGAATCTGCTCCCACTTGTACTGCCACAGAGCCTCTCTTCTGTCCTGTGACAAAGGACACCGTACCCTCCCGTACAACCTGCATTAGGCCTCTCACTTGGGTGGTTTTTTGGAGGAACTTCCACTCCTGAATGCGATGCTTACAGCTCAGTCTTGCTGCTTTTTATCTGGCTGCTCTTTTCCACCATTCAGAGCTTTTCTCCATCCATCTGCACAGGCAGCCTGATTATCACCCTCTTCGCTCTGTACATAATAATAACAGCTTATCTGGAGTTATCACCGTGGACCACGCAAGCAGCAGAGGACACAGAGAACAACCAGGCTGATACACATTACTGAGTTACAGGAACACTTCCCGCGGCTTAGTTAACCCTCTAGCAGACCTTTGCCTCCACTCACTGCCTATAAAATTTCCAGGGCTTTTTAGTTGGACAGTTTGGGCTCATGTCCTTGTGGATGACAAAGCACAGCATGGAATCTTCACACACAACTCGACACATTTCTTTACTAGCTAATTCGATGTTTCTGATAAATTTATTCTCTTTGATAATCTAAATCAAAGCTTGAGAGTATTTTATCAGCAGATGGATGGTTTGAGTGACTGGTTATTACCTCTATGCAGATACAGTGGCACAATTTACTACCACTGCGACAGTCTTAGATACCTTACTAATGCCAGTAATTAATGCAGCTGACAGGAAAAAAAGGTTAGTGGTGCTAATATTTTCCACATTCAGCTCTTTTCCTGAATGTTCTTAGCATCTTTCAGTATTGCTAATTACGATGCATTTCTTTTTTTTTTTTTAGTATTTGTGACCAGCAGTATTTTCCTTGTGCTAAGTCAGTTCAGAGTCAGCGTGACTCATGTTATAAGTATCGGTAAGCCAGTGATTTATGCAGTTCAGGTTCTGCTTGGGATGCTATCTTCTTACAGCAGTTTTTTCTTTTTTTGTAGCAGAGATCTTACAAGTAGAGTTAGCTGCCATTTTTGGAGCTGTAATATATGCCCTTCCCCTCAGAATTTTCTTTCTAGTGGTGTCCTCATCATACGATCCCTTACTACTTTTAAAAAATGCAGCAAACACATAAAGTGAAAAATGTCTGATCTCCTTTTTCTACTCCCATCCAGGAACTTTTAAAATATGTAACTGAGTACATTTTCCTTTTGCTGCACTTGCACAACCACAACTCATCAACGTCAAGACCATATCCTCTTAAAACTCATTGAGGCACCACAAGACAGATACTTCCACACTCAGGTGAGTACAGCAGGAAATCCAAATTAACAACAGCTTTCCAAGACTCATTCCTAGTGGTAAAATGTAAGTTGGCATTTGCTGGAGTGATGACGTATATGAAATCATATCGTCACTGTAGATTGCAAAATCACTGGGCTAATGAGTGGCACATTAAACATGAGAGGCCAAGGGGTAGGGATAATCTTTCCATTGGCATCTTCAAAACCTCCTCGTAGCTTGTTAGGCTACAGACCTTTTGAGCACAAGGCACACTCTTCCAGAGCTCCTGCCCGCCACTCTCTCACCCTTCCTGTTCAGTTAAACCTTGACAAAAGCTATGTAAGGGCTATACAAACGTGGAAAGTCCCCACTATAGCTATATATTTTCTCTGAAAAGCTCACCAACTTTGTACCGTTTTCACCTTAGGCTCCTGCTTTAGGCTGAAACACTATCTAGCATTCTTTGAGGGTCACCTCAGCATCCTTCGTTTCACTGCACTGAGGAAAGATCTTCCCAGCCACTGGATTTCTCAAAAGAGGTCAAACATAGCAGACTTTAATTTTGTATTTTAATTTTAGTTTTTCACCAAACAGGAAAGATATCCATTAATCTTGAAACCTGGAATGCTCTATCTCCCTGAAGCCCACATGCTCTTTTTGTAGCACTTTACAGACCTTTTCCTGGTGCTCCAGGGATCAAGCAGGGTATTCTAGCTAAGACGAAAAGAAAAGATTGTTCTGTGAATAAGTTTTTTTGCTGGGCATATCCATTAATTACCCCCAAATTACATGAAACTCTACTGCTTCTACCCCAGCTCAAATAACATGACACAGTCCTCACTGCATGTACTGCGCTTCCTATCTGGGTCACACAGCCCAAAGGGACTCTAATAATCTTTCAGTCGTCCTTGGGCATAAAGATTTATCCCTATTTCTGGTCCTGTAAACTAAACTGGTCAAAGTTGAAGCTTGTTCTGATCTCATACCATTTTGCAAACATGCAGATGGATTGAGATGGTATCTTTCACTGGCTCTAACATGGAGATCAGTCCTGCTTTGTGGGAGGGACTGGTCCCTTCAACCTAAATTGTTCTATGATTTTTGTCTTGAATCTGAAAGATCTTTTGTCACCTTTGACCAATCACAGACCCCTCCACTAATTATAGCTCATGCTTTTAGCTATGGCAAGGACCTACCAATTCGACAATCTGAAAAAAAAGGTTACCCTATTCACTGCATGCACCTTGAGATTTCTCCCCCGTTCCAGAAGCTCGTGTGTGGACACACCGGCACTGTATTCAGTAACTTTACATCAGATTCTTGTAACCCCTAAACCAATGAGATAGGACAAATGATCCCGGGCTGTGAGAGCCAAACTGTCTAGGACTGTCAAATGCATGAGTCAAGTCTAGCCCGCGAGATGTCTCTGTTCAATTTTTCTTTATGGAAGGAGAAAGGGCAAGGTGCACTTAAATTTTCCCAACAGATGCCTGCTTGTAAACAGCTCAACACAGCGAATTCAAACTGCCATTGGTGCTGTCTGAGAAGGAGGGCTGAGCTTCAAGCCCCTGTCCTCCTGAGCACGCATACAGTCAAGCCCTTCGAGACATCACCTCAGGCATCTAACAAAGTAATACAGCCAAAGGAGCTTATAGAACCTGCAGAAGCCTCTCTTATCTCATGTTTGTATTTTTAAAAAACACATTTATTTAAAAACAAAACAATAATAGCACTCAGTAAATCCTCAAAATCTACTGTAAAGTAGGAGGTAAGACTACATTTTCCCTCTAAATATCTTGAAGTTTCACCGCTGAATTTGTCAAGTTTATTACAGCTCCTGCAATCTCAGTCCCTTTCATAAGCCAGGTTTACTCTGGCATTTGACGCTGCTGTAGCCAAGCCTCTCTCTGACCCGGTTCTGCAATTTGTTCAACAATCCTGACTCTATCGGGAACAGCGGGAACCTCAGCAGCCAGATATATTGGTTTAAAGTTACAGCTTCTGGTATGGTGCTGTAACCTCTCTTTGACGTAGAGTTGCCTGAGAAACCAGCATAACATCATTGTGAAATTGTGGCTGTCATCTGATGCCAGGTACCTGCACTTACTGTTATTACTGATCTTGGCAATTACAGGACGGCAGTGGGCTATTTATGTTCAAAAAAGGAGCATTTTGGTCATCTGCTGGTTCAGTGGAGCCCACGCTTGCCAAGGCTGCCATCCCACCGGGGTTTCAACAGCAATGTCCCACCCTCCCTTGTGCCGCTGCTCATTTGATCACGCCATGAACCAGCCTGGGGATCCAACATGCTCCAAACTGACTACCTGCAGAAGTGGTCAGGTTTTGGCTGGCTCTCCCACAGGTGGGGGTGAGTACCGGTGCTGGGGAAAGGAGGAGGCAGGCACACCGGCCCAGGATGGCAGCACCCGTGCCGATTGGATTGTCCTTGCTCTTAATATCTGATGCGAGGATCTCTCATTTCTCCACTGTTGACTGCTGCTGTTTTGCAGGGGTTTATAAGACTAATTTTCTGATGCCATAAAATCAATTATCTTGGTGCAACCTTTCCCATTTATTGCATTCTGGCTGGAAGAGAGTTTGGGAAAAAAAATGCCCAGGAACAAAAGCACTTTCTGAACAGACAGAGCAGGAGACAGTACAGTGAGCCTGGGACAAGCACAGCAGCTTTCCCTGGCATGCTTAAATGGGCAAGGTTTCCCCTTCTCCACAGCAATCTCCAGCCTCCCCATGGAGAGCAGCCTTCCAGCATTAGCCTCGTGACGGAAAAAAGCTCCACTTGCCCTCTGGTTTTGCATTTCTCCTGCCCTTTGGTCAACTCTCCTTTGGTCAAGAATCTCTCTGCTTTCCAGAGTGCAGCTGCTGATCTACTAGACAGGGACCACCACGAGCACCTCCCTGAACAGCCCAGGCTGGAAGAGCACCTCCCAGACAACCTCCCATATAACCCTCACAGTTTAGCACTGCTGCTAGCTTAAAATACCCTGGCACGAACAAATGCAGCAGGACTGAGACCACCACCTTAGACTTTCACAGCACCATCTGGGTCCTTTCAACAGCATTGGGGCGATCGATGTACACCTGTGTGTGCAATTCCCTCCTCGCAGCTTCCTACTGAGTTACTCTGTCTGGCGTATCTGAAGCACACATGGTGCACATTCTCAGACACGCATGAAATGGCTCTCTGAGCGCCTTTTTGCTCTCTTTACAGGCCTCTGAACCACACCCTGCCCCATTTCTTCCCATTACACAGACAGATTTGGTGGAGCTGCATCGCCCTGACCTCCCCCAGCATTGGTGACCCCCACCAACTGTGGCTGCTCTCACGTTTCGGTTTAATTTGTGCCTGTATTGTCTCTCCTGTAGGCCTGCAAGTGCCAGTATTACAAGTTAGACAAGGGACATTTGCTGGGTATTTCCCCTAGGCTTGGGGTTATCTCTTCCCCCTGAACTGAGTGTCCTTCTCACGGGGACCAGCTCGTCACTTGTTCAGAGCCCCACCGCTTCTCCGATGAAGGTGCAGCGCTGCAACATCATTTCACCTTCACCTTCTCAACGGAACGCCTTATCAAACCAAGTTTTATTTACCCCCTACAGAATGTGAGGCAATTACGGTGAGCAGATACATCTGTCAGGTCAGCCGGAGAGGTGGCGTGGGACGGAGAGCTGCCCCCCCCATGCACGCAGCCCCCTGACACCACCCCAGCGGCGCGGCTGCAAAGTGGAGCAGCACAAAAGCGCTGAAGATGAAGGGTCTCCGGCCCATACGTTTCCCCTGGGGATTATAAAGAGGACACGTGACCGATGGAAAATACTGAGCCTGACCGTACGGCAACTACCCTGCCACAGCGCAACCCTTCCCACGGACACTTCACGGGGTTTTTGCTTTGCATACTCCTTCCTCGCCCATCACGCACCGGAGCGTTAGCAGCTGTTTGTGCATCGCCTGCTGCCTCTTCCCCCTTCACAGGCCGGCGTCGCTTGCTGTTTGTCTTTCCCTGCATCCAGGAGGTGATAAGCAGATGCCTGTGTTTCTACAGTGGCCCTCGGACTATCTTTTATTGCCCTTCTGACTGCTATTAAAAGCAAAAAGAAAAACCAGGATTGCTGAGTAAGAGTTGATTTGACATTTAAAATATTTTGATACTGAGTGACAGAATAAAGGTTCTTGCTTCTGACCGTTTTTCTTGGTTTTTTAATCAAAGAAAAGATAAATAAAAGCCTAAATACTAAGTGTAAACAGCAGGATTAAAAAAACGTAATCTGCTCATTTCATCCTTTTGAGACAGCAGCAGAAATGGCTTCTGTCATGTTTTCAAGGACCAGATGATGCTGAAGATGATCTTACTAATTTATTTTATTTTATTTATTTTATGTTCTAGCCAGACAGAAATATTAACAATTAGTCGCACTGTTGTCCTTTGACAGCTTGGAAATACGAAGAAGACAGGAGGAGAGGGAAGACCAAAAACCCTTAGCTGCGACTGCATTTTGAATCAATTAATTTGATGCAATTTTCTTTCTTTGAAAGCAAACCCGCCGCTCCTCCAGCAGCGGTGCAGGCAGGGCTGGTTACGCAAGGGCTGCCCTGCGCAGGCAGGCGTGCGGGGGGCATGGCCAGAAACCCCGCTCTCCTCCCGGCTCTCCTCCCGCCTGCCAGCACCCGGCGGCAGTAGGCAACAGGACAGCCAGGCCAACCTGAAGAGGATCTCCAGCGTCCCAGGTGGCCCCTTGGGTACGAGGTCCAGGCCTGAGCAGAGGCGCAGGGGAGGGGGTCTGAACAAAGGCGAGGCCATCATGCTGCCTGCGTCCTCCTCTGGCCGGGGAGTGCCACAGCCTCTGCTTGGATCGATGGCAACTAGCCACGTTGCGTTCAACCCCTTTTTTAAAGGCAAATAATGCCGCTAGACCCTTCTGGGAAACAGGTAGCGGCTGTTACGGAAGCTCCCGTCACCCTTTTCTAAATTGTGGGAACCATGGAAACAAAAGCAGCCACAGCTGCTGGGGGTACAACCCAGCGACTTTAGCCAAAAGCCCGATGTGACAAGCAAGCCATTTATTAATGCACCTCATAAAACAAGAAGGACCACGAAAATGAACAAGGCTGAATAATGTGACTTTCGAGTATGCAGTACACACTTTCTGCAAGAGGGCAGGTACGCCCCTGATTTTATCTCAAAGCACGCTCATATGCATTTTGCAGAGGCAGACCCCACAGACACACAGGCTGGGGCTTACAGTCTGGCAGGGTATGAACAGATGCAGCTACAGCACTCGGCATCTCTGCTCACGCTCCACTGACCCAGGGCTGCAAACATGTTTACAACCATGCATTGGGTCCCCAAACAAAAGAAATCTAAAGGCAAATTTTATTTTTATGCTGCCTGACCTTGACCAGGTGTTGTGGCAGAGAAGGTGGGAGCTGCCAGGGCCAGGCAACAGGACCGATTAACCCTTTGGGAGCATGGGGATTTGACAGCCAGGAGGACATGATTATGAGGTATCCCGATGCTCTTACCACTTCCCAGCAAGAGCCGCGCCGCAGAACGGGTCCCAGCCTAACGGCACAGAGACATTATACCACGCTGCACGTTATAACGCTCTAAAAAAGCCACTGCTTCATATTCAAATGAGACACATTTTCAACATGCAGCACTATTTGTGCACAAAATTCAATGTAAATCAACTGTTTTCTATTTTTCCGTCACCCGATAATCACTGGACCAGACTGGTCTCCACACAGCCGCACTGTCACCAGCAACATTATTTATACATAACTCCCCAGCCTTCCTCAGTGGCCAGATTTGCCAGGTAGGTAATTGTTGTTCCCGTTGAAGCAAAACTGGCTTGCTTTCAATGACATGCGTCTGCACTGCTATTATACAGCAGACTGCCTCAGTTAAGATTTTCCAGCACAAAGATTAGGAAGAAACAAATAAATGATCCTATTATTTTGCATTTTTCACCTCATATTTAGAATTCCACCTAATTTAATTTTGGATTCTCCAGTTACAGGAGAAATCCCATGCAAGCCTCCTTTTTCCCAGAAACAGAAATGAAGCAAATTTGCTGATTAAATCACTCTCCCCCGGCTCTCACCCATCTAATGCTGCAGCATTCCCAGTCCCCAAACACATCATCTGAGTAGTGCATTCATTAGAGTGTTTGCAACTCCCGATCATTGACAGATGCGATCTTATCAATTAAGACATTCAAGCAAAACTGCCTTTTTTTCTCCAACTTTCAGTGGCCTGAATTCAGCAGCGCTGACAGCCCTACACTGCCTTGCTGCCGGCACCGAGGATGCACCCACAGTTAGGAGGTAGACGCTTCCCCTCCGGCATCTTTCGTCCCTTTGTAAACAGGCGAGGACCGCAGCTTTTAGCCAACGACCTACAGCAAAGGGAATGCGGGCACAGTGGTGGGTGCAACAAGGATAAAACAAACCCTATTCTCAACAGAAAAAGGATGTAAGTGGGATGCATTTACTTACATGAAGATTCAGTGCCAAACATGGCTGGCCCCAGATGCTGCTATTTTAAAAAGGAAAGAAGAAAAAAGAGTGGAAGACAGAGGGAGTGTATGAGAGTAGGGATGAGTGCTACACAGCAGGGGTCATGAAGCCAGACAATGCAGTCCAGGCTATCCAGCTGGCCAGATTCTCCTCTCCTCTCCTCTCCTCTTCTCCCCTCTCCTCCTCTCCCCTCCTCTGCTCCGCACCGCAGACAGCTTTTCCTTGCAACCGCAGCAAAGGTCCTTCTTCAGGAAGCAAAAAGCAGGAGCTTCTGTTTTAAATCCAAGAGATAAGGGCAGGCCAGCGTCCCTTCTGTGAAACCGGCAGGCATAAATAGGTAGCAGCCACCAGATACTGCAATCCCCAGCCCCTGCTCTCCGTAAGACAATAGCAGGGCTTATGCATACACTGGATGACGTCAGGACACTGCAAAGACTGACTGCTGCTAACCCAGAGGCTCGGAGGGGGCTTGAACGGAGCAAAGCAATTCAAATGGGAATTCCTTTGTCACAAAAAGCTGAAGACAAAGAACCAGACATATATTTCCCTCCATGATGATAAAACCCCCACCCGGGGCTGTAATGCTAGCAGGAAAATATCTGTGTTGTATTCACACTCCTTTTCTCAGCTGCACGAGACGCAAAGTGTTTCTGTGCAAACATATCACACAGAATAAATTTTGGGGACAAATGTCCAAGTAAATGCCACTTACGGCATTTTCAATAAAGAATAACCATGAATTTCTATCACTAACTCTCTCCATTATTTTTCCTTCAAAGAAAAATTAAAATCCTGGGCCAATCTACACATCAAACCTAATTTTCACATCAAAGTGCTAGCCAACTGTCTCATTTACTTAAACCTATTGTCAAAATATACTGTAGCAATGCTCTAACCATAATAAGTCAGTCATACATTTAAATAAAAAGAAAAACCCCAAACCACACTGATCTGAGTGATAAAAAGGCATCCTAGCAACCAAAGAAATATTTTCCTTATTTCTTCTTTATTCTTCTAAACCATTTAGATTGAGTGTTTCTTAGCCTCTGCGAGTGCATTTTTGAGTGCATTGAGCATATTTTCTTCTGACGTTCAGTAATTTAAAAATGTTCAAACATAGAAACAAAGCCCTAAGCTGGCTCCTTCCGATCCTCCCACAGACAAAAGGAATTTGCCTGACTTGTGCTGGCGAGAGCAGCCAAGCAGTAAGCTGATGGTTGGAAGCTACCAGACATTGGGGGCCATCCATAGGAATGGCTGTCTGGAGAGGGCAAAACCGAGAACATTTTTGGTAAGTCTCACTGAACAAGTATATGCAGCTCCAAAGATGGCAAAGACTGAAAAGAGCTGCTGGTGGATGAGGAGAAAGGAGATAGATGCAAGCCCATTAAGTGAAGCACTTAAAGAAAAACAACCACCCCCCCATTTCTGAACTTTTGTGGGTTAAACGTTCCCAAACGCTCCGGCTGCTCTGTGCACTAAGGGGTTTGTGCTGTTTGCAGAATACGCAATGCCAGCGCCAGCAGCAGGCTGGGAAAACAAGTAGCACTGAAGGCTGGCAGGACCTGCCACCAGAGGATCTCATCGTGCTTAAATCATTAGGGAACCAAGCAGGTGTTGGCCGGGGCCACCGCTGCCCGAAGAGCAGACTGGAAAGCAACGTATGGGTTGGAGCCACAGCCATCCACTGCCACGCCAATCCCTCCGCTCCCGGGGAGGGGGAACGCCATCCTATGCTCATACAATGTGTGTGCCCACCAAGGTCTGTATGGACCCTCAACAACCCTGGCCCACAAGTGCTGCGAGGAAGGAGAGAGATCAAGAGGCTCTATAGAGCCCGACCTCCTTGTCCTCCCCATCCCAGTGCAGAGAGTGGGGGCATCTGCAAGGCACACCGAGCTCCTCTGTTGGCACAAAACGCTCTTCAAGTGTTTCCCTGCTTTCCACCCCACACGTTGAACAGTCTCTTTGTGTTCTGTATACACCATGAGAATACTTAGGACCAGCAGGCTTTTGGGAGCATTTAACTGTATTTCAGGTCTGGAAGAAAGCCATGGGAGAGGTCATATCCTGGGGTGAGACATCTCACAACACACTCTCTAACAGGCAACTTTTATTCTCTCCATTGGCAGGCAGGACACGGGTGCATGGTGACTCAAATCAACCCTTAGGCAATGGCTAACCAGATGTCCTCAAGTCTGTACTTAAGCACCTGAATTAATGGCCTGGCTGTTCAATGGTAATGAATATTTGCAGTCATGTGCATGGATGCTCAGCACCAGGAAGACACATCCAAATTGTTCTTGACCATAATGCTATAATGACAGTGGCACAAACCCTCTGACAAGGACCATAGTTTTGCTGTTCCCAGAAACATAGTTATTTTGACTATTTAGAGCCGGTAACACCTCCGTCAGTCATAACAGCTTGACAAGAAGCTGCGGTGCGGGGAGCAAAGCAAGTTGGTTCTGGCTTGGCTTTCCAGCGACCGAGGAAAGTTCACAAAGGAAACATGTCTATTTTGTACCGGTAAGTCTCCCAGCATCTTTAAACACAAACCTCTGGAACAAAAACCCTAGTGTTCACGTGCAATGGCTGAAAAATAAGTTTTGCTCTGATGAGCAGATCTGAACTTCCCACAGCATTGTTTCCAAAGAAGATGCAAAACTTCAGGGATTTCCAATGACATCCTTGAAGGTGTCACGGAGCCCAGGCCCTCTGCCAAGTTCTCATTATACTGACGCACATACGCAGTCGAAAAGCCTAAACAACCCATGCAGTATCTGTGGAAGGATTTCATAATAATCTATTTCATTAGCATTAGGCTTGCCAGGTCAGTGCTTTGCCTTGTGGGTAAGGTGACTCCTGACAGGCCACTGAAAGACGTTCTCTGAAATTCTTTCAAGTCTACCTAAAACACTTCATAAAATGACTTAGAGAAAGTGTTAAAATCTGTTTCTGATCTACTGCTCTTGTAAGACCACAACCTTACAGTTAGGCTAGCTGGCTAGCAGAATTAGGAATTTGTTTCCTACCCTGAGTTTTGCTGCTGGTTTATTCTGCAAAGAAGGGTCAACAAATTTAATCTCTTCCTATGAGAAAGTTTCTCTCTCTTATAGATAATGTAAGATAATGTAAATTGGTGTACAGAGAACATCAAATGAAATCTCCTGCAAGCGTTAGCATCGCTGTGATTTACTTACAATGGGCACAAGACATTGCTCAAGCATTAGATTCATTTACAATGTAACTTCCATACATTTCGCCACAAGCCAGCATGAAATATTTAAAGCAGCAAATATATTCGCTATTCAAAGCTCTCTTCTATGCATTCACATTTTCCAGAGAAAAGGATGTGCTCCACAACCATTGCCAATCTTGAGCAGATATTCTTTATTCCTCAATTTATTACCGCAGAAAAATAATACATGTATTTTACTTTGTTTTGTAAGGACATGTGTGTCTTAAGCCTAAAGCATAGTTTGACTTTTAATAAAGAAGCTGGATAATGAAATGTTAAATTTCTATACAGATGTAAATTTCTGCTTTTGAGTAATTTCCCTGAAGACAAACAGTGCAAGCAGGAAATTGTGAGCTACCAACAGAGGTAGATTTGTACACATGCCTTATGCTGATCCACTAAACTAGAAATCTTTATTCTCTCATCACTAGAGAAACATTTCATTTTGAGCTTAACCTCCTTTTCCACAGGAGAAACTCTGGGAACGGGAAACGAATCTCTCCCATCTGTGAGGTTCTCCTGTCCTGCTGCCCTGAGCAGCTCCCCTCAACAGGGGAGGTCTCACTTGTCCGCCCCTGGAGAAGGGGAACTGGTCCCCTCTACAAGGAAAGTAGAGGATAATCTTCATTGTCCTCAAAGATGGGTAAGGATTTTTATTAAGTTAGTTAAACTTTACTTTCCAAGTCCCTGCTCTGTAAGGGCACTGAAAGTTTTTTAAGGCATTAAAAATTTTAATGTATTTAAGGTGCTACTGGAAATCTCTGAGCGACTGTGTAGTTAATCCACACTATTCAGCAACCCTCAAAAGAAATTTATTTTGCCTCTAGGAACGTTATCCCTCCTACAGACCCAGCGAGACCCCCAGTCACCCACGCTGTGACAACCTCCAGCTTCTGTAGTTTTTGTCGGCTCTGCCAACAGCTGCCACATCAATTATTGATCGACATGCCACCAAGAAAAAGGCATTTTTTCAGGCTCTAGAGAAAAATGAAGCCAAATAGCAGCATGCATCACTGAGCTATAGCTCCTCGGCTTTACACTTTCTCTGGCCTTGTGCTCAACTTCACTGACCCTTCATTAACTTTAACAAATGTTTCTGGTGAAAAAAGTTGACATCACAATTACACCAGGGAGAACCTACCATGATGACACAACTTCAGCTTCCCATCTGACAGGATCATGTAATGACAAACCCCCGAACAACCAAACCGAACGGCCTGCGCTGATGCTACAAGGCCCAGCCCCTGACACAGAGGTGAGAACCATCATCCATCTGCAGGGTATTTTTCCAAACAGGCTCCCACCTCCCTCACTAAATGATGCCGCTGTCTCGGAAACAGCACCTTTGGACCCACGGCTGTGGGAAGAGGGAGCGCAGCGGCTGGGAGGGAGGACGGCCCCGACGGGCGCTTCCCAGCAGGAGAGCAGGCAGCGGTCCCGCAGGGAGGGTCCTCTGGGGTCTGTGGCTTGGATTACACAGCAATCAGAGCCAAGGAGAGCACATAAAGGCACGTCCTGCTGGAAGGCAATGTCTGAAGTGCTTCATTTGTGGAAATGCCAGCACGTTCCCAGCGGGAGCCAGGCTGGGCAGCGGGGAGAAGAGCAGCCCGGAGCGCGAGGCAGGCGGCAGGGCCAGGACCACACCAGGCAGCCTAGACACGGAGGCAAGGGGACCGGACAGTGGAAAATATCCCTGAACATCCGAGCTGTCTGGAAGTCCTCAGTGTTCTCCTCATAGCCTGCTCTTAGCACCTTTTGTTCGAGATTTTCCACCCGCATTCCCGCTTTGCGACTCGCTGTTCCCTTACTGCATTGGCACAGAAAAGGAGGAGTCTGCAGGCAGAAAAAAAGTCAAGGTCTTTGTCCTGTTCAACATATGAAGGGGATTTTAGACCACACAGATTTACTGATTGCAGGAATGTTTTTTTTCTTTTTATTATTATTTGCTCTTGTACTGATTTTTCAACTATTTCTGTGTAGTCCATATTTCACTGATGCAACCCCATTTCATGTAAAAACTCTTTTTCTGCAGCATTTTAGCCAACTAATGCCTAGAACAACAAAGTTTTTTGAGTAAACATACATACACAAATGACTAAAAGACTGAAGAACAAGTATTTAATTTTGCCACCAAAAATCTTTGGTCCTTATCTGAAAGATGAAGTTCAAAAGACAGATTGCTTTTTTAAAAAGAGATACAATGAACTGTAATAGCCAATCATTACATTACTGCAATGTCTTTCAACTTCAATTTTAACAAAGATCTTAGCTTCAGCACTGCTCTGTAGATGATTACTGCCAGCCATTCACTATGGGCAGCGAGAGGCAGCCCCGAGGAGATGCTCAGCAATTAACAGAGGAAGTTCTGTTTGTTCTGCCTCTTCCCGGCCTCCCTTCTGGGACACATCTAATGGCCATGAAGCTCCAGCAGTTATGAAATGGCAGAGTATTACACACAGAAAGCTATATGTAAAGAATATTGCATACAAGAAAGAAAATATGAAAGGGTTAGCCCGGCTTAAGCATTTAATTCTAGGGTAAGGCTGAGATTGTGGATCCCAGGCAGGTGTCTAGCTCTCTTCAGAGGGCTGGGTGTTTGCTCCTCGTTAGCCTCATGATTTTGAACAAACCCCAAATCTTGGGCTCCTGTCTTCTCATAGGAACCAGGAACTTCTGTACGCGACAGCCTTGAGATACTAAGCAATACAGTATCTACTCCTCCTCTGGTAGTAGCCACTGGACTAGACCTGGGGTCTAGTAACAGGGAGCAACAGAACAGAAAGGTATTCCCATTCCCTACAACAGATGACGCAGAATAAATCTTCCATTTTCAACAACCACTTCCCTTCTAATATTCAGCGTAAGACTGGAAAATAAGGCAGTATTATTTTATAAGCAGCAGAGTATAGCTCACCTTCTGTATAGTACTGTCAAAAGATTAGGATGATGATTCACCTCTTTTTTATTTCGGTTTTGTTGGTTTGGTTTTCAGTTTGGTTGGTTTCATTTTAAACATAAAACTGTTTATCCACAAATATCTAAGACTGTTATCAACACAGTGTGACAATCTACTCACTGTGTGCAAATGGCATATCCAATCCAAATAAAATGTGTTATTTTTTCAACAACATCAAGCCCCATGGCTCAACAGAGCATGTGTAATGGCTTCGTTAAATTCTGAGAGCCGTTTTTGCCCCAAATGCGTGCAATTGTGTGATGAAATAGGGCCACTACAATATCTGAAAAAGGTACCAGCAGAACACGCTACCTTTTGATATGATCCAAGGAGAACTTAAAAACAAAGGAAGCAACCAATCAGCGCTGTGGTTAAATTAAATACATTTAAATAACCACCCATTTAAATGCATTTTTAAAAGAATAAAATATTAGAAGAAGAAAAAAAGTGTGTCTTTTCTACACTGAGGGAAATACCTAAAATATTTTGGTTTGGTTTTTTTGTATCCTAATATTGGGTCATTTCCAAGGATCTATGCCACAGGACTGCACATAAGGTACACATGAAAGCCTCAAATGTCAGAGTGAACAGAGGTGGGTAACAAATTAAAAAACAGATTATAAACAAATAGTCATTATTTTTTATGCAACTCTGAGGGACCACAGATTAGGGTTAAGGCCGACTCATAATAAACTGCATGCAAACTGGCATCAGAGGGAACATGTGTGCCCCAGAAAAAACACAAATATCCAATTTATATGCATAAAAAATAAGTCGGAGAGATTTAGAACAGTATTAAACATTGCCAACATTGCATTATGATCCACATTAATAATGTCTGATCTAATGCCAAAACTTCACGGTTAGGAGTAAGTTTGATTGTTGAGAGAGGAAGATCAAATTAAATTACTTCTCAGTCTGAGTAAACATAGTAAGAATGTTAAATTTGACATTATAAATAGCAATTATTTCATCATACATACGGGAAAAATTAAGAAGGACTTCTAAGCTTACGAGGGAATAACCACAAAGCAGTGTAAGAAGGTATCCAAGGAATTTAGCTGTTCACACGATCATGCTCCATGTGTCCCTGCTTAGTTACTCAGGCACCGGTCAGCCATTTCAACCCAACTTAGCCACGGGACAGGAGAAACAAAGTTATCCCGCATGCCGTGTGACAGCAAGGAATTGGATAGGGAAGGTCCCTGCTGGATGAGCGAGTGCTGTGTTGAGCACAATCCCTAGAAGACATAAAAGAATCCATAATATAACCATGAGAAAAACATCAAACAAGTTTTATTTTTATTCTCCTATGTGGATACTCGTGTGCATAACAGTGGATGAGCTGACATCGCAGCCGTAAATATAATACAGTTGTGGAGTAAGTGGGGAAACCAAGTCCACTGGAAACCTTTCACGAGTTCCACTGGACAAAACTGTAGTCATTTAAGGATTTCAGTTTTCCCAAGACGCAGCATTTCGGTGGTGTCCCAGCCCCTCTTTCTATGGGTTCCACCCAGCTTCCATGCGGTGCCAGCCCAGCAGACTAGAGATGTAAAATTTCTCTCTCGGAATAAAAAAAATTAACCACAAAATTTAGTAAATGGTTGGATAACTTGATTATCATAGCTTTTCTTGAGAAAGATGAGCTTCTAAGAATCGAGAAAACAAACAAGAGGCCCTCCTGAACCGCAGCTTGATTGGCGTTAGGTTGCTGCAGGCGCAGACGTCCATCAATGAGGCTTCAGGCAGCAAGCCTGGACACAAGTCCCACTTGCTGAACACTCAACAGCAGAAGAGTAAAACCTCTTCTGGAAATGCAACGTTCTCCAAATTAAAATAAAAGCTTATCTGAATAAGGGCCAGCCTGAGGAACAAATGTGTGGTGAAGAGGAAACCTCCACCAACGCACTGAAGCATAGTCCCACTGGCTTTTAGGAGAAGCAGGCTCTTAAACTTGACAGACACCTTGGAAATGTTCTCCTAAACAAAGCACTAGAGAAAACTTCAGGCATTTAGTCATGATAACAGAAGGCTTATCTATGCAGGTAGAAGAAAATAAGATTGGAAAGGGTGGTGGCATCTGCCCTCCTCACAACAGATTCAACTGCACCAACATCCTTCCCGCCAGGCACGTATCACAAAGGAAAACTGCAGAGACTCCCATGTCCAACTCCATGTGGGAACTCAACTTAGGATGTAGAGCAGACCTTTACTAGGAGCTCACGGCACTTACTGGTTCACCGGATTCCTCTCACAGCAAACCACTGTGCTGCTAAAACACAAAGAAACCTCAGTAACTACGGCTTACGCCTTCTGCCCAGTGATGGTCATTGTATGAACACCATGGTAGAACCGTGATTCCAGATGGCATGATAATAAGTGGCACGGCAACTTAGGGGCAATTAAATGATCAGACATTAACACTATTCAGGTTTCTCAGAAACTTGATACTAGTTGAGGGTCCCCCTCTGAGCAGACCACCCTGCCCAGAGCCAGGGTGCTTGTACCCCCCTTCCTGGCCTCTCCCCTGGCGAGGTGGGTGGTGTACAGCAGAGCTGCTGAATTCCAGCAGTGCAAGGAGAGGATGGAGGTTGCAGCTCCCAACCTCCACAGCACCCATCCCAGGAAAGTCCTCGTCAGTATGATTAGAGAGAACTGATTTTCTGAATATTTTTGTTGTCAGTTCAGCAGTTGCCAATCCCAGCAGTGCTTACTTCTCTCTGTACAGAGAGAGTACACACAGAGTCAGGCTTGAGCAGCTCAGATGCAGACATCTACATGTGCGTAGAAGTGCCTCCTGTGTGTCTGTGAGTTTTAGGGGAAGCATAGGAAAAGGAGGAGGCTATACTGGGATCAGGGGCCCCATACTTCAAGGAAGGAAAAGTAGATCCCTGCACTCCAAACCTACCTTGAACTGTGACCTCTGCTATGGGCGCAAGTTCCCCTTGAACAGGTCCCAGGCTTCAGCATGACCAAGTCACCCAAAAAGCAGATGTTTAAGCTGAGAGAGACACCCTTTTCCCCTCTGCAGCTGCATAAATCACACCAGTGATTTAACAGTATCTCGATACTTGGAAGCACTGTGCCACTTCTCTGGCTTCAGTATTACGAAAGGTTCAAGAGCTTGTGTCCAGTACTAGATGGCACACAGTTCATCAACTTCATCAGCCCAGGCAGGAAGGTCACGCTGAGCACAGCGTTTGCAGATACGCAAAGTGGATAAAATCAGCAGGCATCACTTCACCAAAGAGCAAGTTTCCCCTGCCATCGGAGACATTCCTCCTCCTAACAAATTCAAGCATGGAGATGCATTCCTTTCTTCAAGTCTAAGAGTTTGTGGCCCTTTTGACATACCCGATTTGTTTACTTAACGCCACCTAATCAGTTGTCAAACCAGACTGAAGAGCTTCAGCTTCTAGTAGAGCACATGCATATGGCTCTGCTCAGCCTGCAGGGTAGGCAGATCGCCTCCGAGCGTCCCTCGTCGATGCCTCATGAAATCCATCAGCCATCTGATGGCTACGGGCTCTGCTTAGCTCTATTTGTTGTCAGTCAATGTTATTTACCCACTTTAGCCTCCGGCCCTGTTTACACTACAGGCAAGTAGTGTTTGACACCACTTATCCTTCGCGGAAGACGGTTTGGTGGTGGGCCAAAACACAACCTCAAGCACAAGGAGCAACTTGCCCCCTGCGTTTGGTTGATTAAGGCTGGCTCCGCACCACCGCCGCCACGCCGCAGGACCCTGCGGGCACCCCCAGGGCAGAGGCTCACAGGTCCTTTACACTTCAGTCAAACAGCATGAGAAATATATCTTGTGCAAATAGTTTCATCTTTTTTTATTAAAACTCTCAAGAAAATGTATTCCAAAATAAATGACACAGACTACTGTGCCCTTCTCCAGCTCAAACCAAACATCACTGGAAACAGTGCACTGGATGAACGCTGTCCAGTATGGCACCTTCCCTGACCTCAACCCTCGCATCTCTTTATAAACTGGTAAAAACAGACTTTCAGGCTTCATTACTCTTCATGTTGCTAATTGTGTGTTTGACTGAAATCGGTACAACACATTACAGGTAGGGAAAAGCAAAGGGTTAATAAGAAAAGGGTATGTGATATCAAGTGTCCAACTATGAACATACAGTCTCCCCTGGCATGCAGTGTCAGGTCCCAGGAAAAGACCTCAGTGGAAAGTCCCACTGTGTCTTCATCATGTGTTCCACATGCCCCTTATTCCAAATATCTTTCTCGTGTCTGTGCAGAGAGAGTTAAGACTCTTCTGGAACATTGCTTTCATTGTACGCAACAATTGCTTCTTACCGGAGCAATTATTTTTACAGAACATATTCTGCAAAAAAAATAGTTCACTCGGTTCAACTTCAGCCCTGCCTTACAGATGCAAATGAAAGCAACACATACGTGAATTTGTATTTCATCAGCAAACTAACCCTTCACTGATTTTTCATTGCCATTTACTAGCTTGAATTAACATCAATTTAAATGCAGTTAGTTAGATAACAGTCACTTAAAGAAATGCCAGTAACTTTTCTTCTTCTGAAATAACATAAAGGATTTAAAAAAAATACTTGTTGAAATGTGCCCTATGTGTCCTTTGATAAGCGTGCACACTGACGCAGGCAGCGGACAGACACACACTGCACGCTCACTGTGGGAAGGGAACTGGAGTATTTTACTTGCAACAGCCACAGCCATAGTTCAGCTCTGCCGCAAAGCGCAGCAGATTTACATGCACTAAAGCTACAGAGCCAGGAGATGTCTCCAGGGCAGGAGCTTTCTGAAGGGGTAATTTCCTAGTTAGCAAGCTGCAGTTAAAGCATTTATTTTCTTTAAAATCTGTCTTTTTAATTGTTCTTATTTTCTGGTGTTACTAATATTGCCTGTTTAAAACAGAGTGCTTCACTAGTTTATAACAGACAAGGACTACTATGTCTCCAGCAGTAAACACAAAGCAAAAACAAATCAAATAAAAACCTACAGGACTAGGTGATGGATAGAGTGGACAGACCCCTTGCAAAAAGTCATGGCGAAGTGGTAAATCACTCTTGGAGGATGGTTGAAATGGAGCAAGACAGTCATGTCCATAGATCTTTATTCAAGCCAAAATCCAAGTTAGATGAAATGGGTATAGCAAGGTGGCTACTTGTTCCACCTACCCAGCCACAGCCAAGTTCAGGTCCCATGCCTCCTCTTCCCAGACCTATCCCACGCCTGCCCTACACTTCCTAACCTGGAGCTTTGCTGTACCAGTGTTCGTCCCCCTCCTCAGGGAGCACCCAGCCCTTCCCAATGCACAGCCAAGTCCCTCCTCTTCTCCAGCCATGGAAAAACCTCCCTTGCTCCTTTCTTCTGCTTTGCTCCTTATCCTCTGCTTTAAGCCTCTCCTAAATCACCTCCCGGAAGCACAGGCTAGAAGGGACCTTTGAGGATCAGCTAGTCCAAGCCTCCTGCTCAAGCAGGGCCAGCTGCAGCAGGCTGCTCATGGTCACGTCCACCTGGGTTTTGAATGTCTCCAGGGATGGAGACTTCACAGCCTCTCCGGGCAACCTGCTCCAGTGTACAGTGTACAGAGTAAAGAAGTATTTTCTCTTGTTCAGACAAAATTTCCTGTGTTGCAGTGTGTGCCTGTTGCCTCTTGTCCTGCCACCGGGCCCCACTGGGAATCTGATCTGTGTATCCAGTCCACCTCAAAGGCTGCAGCACCTCCTGGCTCAGACTCCACCATGCCTTGCAATCTCCCGATCAAAATACCCTTCCATCTCAGCCAGAGGTCCCTTGGATAAAAATAAGGAGACAACAACATGCACAGTTTATTTAAATAATGTTGCTTAAAGCAGATGTCCATATAACTTTCTTTTTCCCTTCCTTTTTCTAAAGTCAAAAAATCACGGTTTTTGCACATGCCTTTGGAATTAACCTCAAATTGAAACTCAGCCTTAACAGCTGAATATTTTTCAGACTTCTGTAATCTGCCGAAGTCTATTCATGCAAGAAAAGTATTCTGTTCATCACTGTATTTGAGGTAAAAAGACATACAATAAAGTCAGCAAGTTTTAAGGAGCAGGAAGCCTGGATCCGAAAGCACAACATCGTGCCTTCTCCTAATGCAGAGCAACTGAAGCATAAACATAGATGTCTGTGAGGCAGATTTTATAGTGAAAACTTTAACAAACAATCCATGACTTTTGCCAAATTAAGTCCCCCATAATGCTAACGATTAGATTGAGCTACGCTGAAGAATGTATAATAAATAGATTTTAGTATATTAATAAATACTAGTTATAAGCCACAGAAAGTCTGTCTTTGGTTTCCCCTTTCAGCATCTTTAAAAAAACCAGAAATTGCAATATTAACAGGACTGTTTTGCAGACCGAACAGTACAGAAGTAACTCTTCCAATTGCAGCCTAAGGGAAAAACCATGCTGTGAAGACATGACTAAACATTTCCCTGTCATCAAGCCCAATGAAACAGAATGTGTCAGGCAGTTCTGAAGTTTCTGCAGGTACAGAAGGTTCATTAGAGCCTTTGATTTTGCCCAAACCAAGGACCTGTCCATCATGTACCTTGGGATATTGCACAGTACATAGGTTAGACAGTAGTTCAGAAAGAAATAATAGTTTATATTTTTTGAAAGTTACAATGCTTTTTATTGTTTCTTGAAAATAATCACACAACTGATTTACTTGCTTGCTTTTGTTGCAAAATAATTGAGTTTCTGAATTTCCTTGATTTAAGGCATCACTGACCTCAAAGAAAAATATGACCTTCTCAATCAAGTCTTTATTTTTTCCTTCCAATAGACAGATGAATTATACTGTTGGTAATGAACAAAACTTTTCGTCCTCTTAAGATGCACCATTTTAGCACAGGACAAATAGGAAAACTGGGTTGTTTAATTTTCTTTCACAATCAAAGAAATCCCCACTTCTTCTGGCAATACTGCGGCATAATTTCATCACTTCTGCAGCAGCCAGCTATGGATTTCTCAGCATCAAAAGTTCACAAACCCTTGCCTTTAGAGGCTCTACTAGAGCTGTTTTATGATGCCCTTCAGTTGCATGCAGTTGTGGCCCAGCACTGCGACCCCCCTTTCAGCAGCCGTGTGCCCACTGAACCCGTGCGAGCCCGTGCTCCTTACACCTGCCTCCTGGTACTCGCTCTCCCGAGCGGCGTGCGGGGAACCAGGTCTGGGAACGGACCTGGCAGAGCAGAACATGGGGAAGAGCACGCAGCAAGACCGACTGTGCACCCGCAGAAAGCTGCTCAACGGAGCACAGTCACCGCTGACTCACGGCCACCTCTGCCATCTTTACTGATCTGTGGGATCAGTGGGTTCCCATTACCTGAGACGCTATTAATGCAGCAAACGTTGTGGTCATGATCAAGCTAACTAAAAATACAGCTTTTGGTCACCTCTGTACCCCTACATACCAGACCAACAGATCTAACATACTGTTTTCCAAACCGGCAGAACTCCGTCATTGGATAAAATAGCCTTTAGATACCAGCAGACTGCATGTATAAGCTATTCTTTTAAAAAGAGCACAGTTCTTATGGGAAATATAAACCATCCTTTTTCCTTTCAATGATGGTTGAAGTAATTTCTGAATAAAGTTTGAAAAGAAATGTAAGGTTCTCTAGATTTAAAGGTGCTGCTTACATGGGACCGGAGTACTCCATCTCAAATGACAAGAGTTGATCTCAAGGCACAAGGTAGTTCAGGGAAAGGAAGCATAGTCCCACAAAGGTGGATCTAGTGCAGTCTCTGAATTTCCGCTGCGGAGGGAGAGCTCACCAGGCATCTTTCACTCATTCTAACTCTTTTGCCCTTTTATCTATTTATTTATTTATTTATTGCATAGTGTTTGCTGTCTTCAAGCTGTCAGCAGGACCTTAGGAAGGTTTTTGCCCTTTCAAAGTCTCACCTAATTGCTCCTACACTCAAAGAGAAACCATTTCTCTTTCCTCTTCCATCCCACAGCTCTCAAGACTTCTTTCTACAACCTGCACAACTGATACGAAAACGTTGACGGCAGAGCGCAGTGAGCCTCCTAGTGCCTCCCCTACCTCCAGACCCTCATCCGGGGTAATAGCTTCCCAGGAGCTCCAGAACAGTTTCTATCTAAAAGCTGCAGATCCTGCCAAAAGGAGCTGGGTTGTCAAATTTCAAATCTGTGCTCTCTACACAGTACTCAGATGCGTTTCTGCAGTAATAAATATTAGCTCTCCTGTGTGGCAAGCACTTGCCCTTTACACAGACGTGACTGAAGCCTTGCAGAGAAGTCTTCCTCCTTGTGCTCCTATTCCTCACTCATTTCTAGTCCAGACACAGCCTTTCTCCGACTGAGAAAAGGAACTAGAGACCACTCAAGGAGCGGGGGACAAGCGCCTCCCTGCCAGGGTCCAGAGATTCACCATCAACCACCATCGCTCACCCTACCCCCCAGAAAAATCACTCGCATTGGGAGCCTCCTCGCATGCCTTGGAGCCCACTTCCACTGCCCCCGGAGCGGACCTGACTATCCCATTTTTTCCAAATCCCTGATTTTGCTTTGGCAGGGAGCTAAAAAAACTATCCATAAGTTGTTCTTATCAAAATCCACCTTCATACGACTCAAAGGACAGCAAAAGCTATGTCTGAGAAATAAGAGGCTAATGAAAGCGCTGTGCAAGAGACTGTCTAGCGTGGCCACAGCAGTGCAGTACAGAGCTCCTTCCAGCAAGTAGTGAAGGACCTAAGCTAAATATTGCTGAATTGCTCCGTGGCCGCGATCCACACAACAGACCAGGGTTATTTTACAGGTCAGCCTGTAAAAGAGCAGCTTTTGCTGCTACAGGAGTGCACCTGCATTTGCAACACCGTTTTATCTAAAATCGTCATGGGACTGCGATGGGCAGCTGCGCTTCAAGAACCAGCCTCTGCCGAAAAGCCGGAACAATCAAAACAGGCCACAGAGAAGCGACAGTCAGGAGAGACTGAGGTGCGAGCACAAGAGAAGATGAATGGCAGGAGATGGGAGAAAGTTTATGGAGTAAATGGCAGGGAGCGTCATCCATCCCTCTCTGTGTGACCATGGCTGCAGGAGCCACATCCTGTGACCGAAGAGAGCATCAACAACAAACCTCCTCCAAACCAGCACGGCTGTCAGAGGAATTTTCCCACAGCAAGGATCACATTCATCGCTCCGTGCCAGGAACAATACTGCATTGTGACGTCCCCAGGATTCCAGCAGACAGAAGAAAAAACATCTGACCTCAGCCAGGAGCAAACTCTTGAGAAGCGGCTGAAGCAATGAAGAGCAATGCTCTTTTAGCTGCACTACAGCATGGCAGGTATTTTACAAGTTGACCACATAGCCAAGCAGAGTGACATGAACTCAAGTGAAGAACGGAGACTAGATGTTAATAAACCTTAAAAGGCTCATGATCAAACAACCAAGCTTGACCTTACCTGTGAATTCAAGGGAAAGCTGAAAAAGGCTAGAAAGCAAGTGACTGAACCTTATGGAATCATATGACCAAAACAGGGGAAAAAAATGTAAAAAAAATGAAGAAACAAAAGAATAAAAAAGAAACGGAAACACTGAAGAACTTGAAGTGCTTTCTCTACCTGTACAATCTCACAGGTCTGTCAGTGGGAAGAGAACATGGTGATGGCCATGGAGACAATGCTGCGGGTTTCACTGTTGAAAAAAAACCCTAATATTTCCAATGATTTTTTCAGGGCTCTTTTTTTAAGTTTCCCTAATATGTGGCAAAGCTTACGTCCTCTTAAGGGTTAGACTTTTCTTCTTATCTGTAATGGTCACTGTTATTTTTCTTCCTACACATTTTTCAAGTAATCTTTCTCAGCATTCGTATGAGAACAGGATTTCACAGCCACTCTGTTTTTCTTTCGGTCTGGGACCACTCTATGCTTTCTCACAATCCTTACAGCAGGAAAGCTGTAGCCTACGCGGAGAGGAAAGCATAAATTATGCTATGACAGGTTTATAAGACTAATTCTAATAAATATCTCTCAGTAGCCTCCTATTCACTGCCTCCCTAGAAGAGCAAGGAGGGATTTTTCTGCTGGCAATTTCAACTGTATCAACATATCTCATGGAAGCGCATGAATTCCAGTGACACTTCGTCAGGGAAGCCCAGACAGGCTTGCAGGCCAGGAGGAACAAGGAGGACCTCTCAGAGCCCCCTGGTCAGAGCACTGGCCTGGGGTAAGACAGACCAGACTTGACCCTATTTGATGAGCAGATGCATTCAATCTACTTCTTTTCACCTTGGATCACAGGCTTCGATCAAAGCTTCTTCCCCCCACAAGACCCCGCTCTGGCCAATTCAACTGACCTGGGGACAAGCAAGGCAGAGATGTGAAGCAGGGTGCCCATGTCCCAAGATGCAGCCACCAGCACCCACAGCCCAGCCCAGCCCAACCCACTTCCCAAAGGTGTCTCCTGTTTTCTTGCATTGTTTCGTGGTGGTTTTTTCAGGTGTGCAGAAGTCCAAAACACCACTCAAAGCTCGTTTCATCTCAGTAGGACCTTTATACATATCTTAGTTTCATCCTACCTATGCCACTGGATTTTTATTGAGGGGGAAAAAAAAAAGCCCACATTGCAGACAGAAATAAATTACGGCCCTGAAAGGAGCAACGTCCAATGCTATCAAAATCACTATACCATGTGCTCTGCATGTGGTAGATCTATTTTTCTGTCATTCATCCTTTCATGATTGTCCTGTTCTTACTGTTTCAAAAAACATTTCATGCCTTATCTACATGTATTTATTTAAATATTGGTTCAGCTGTGTCACTGAAACTCTTAGAAACCCAAGTGTCTTTTTCAAAAGTTAATTAGGAACATCTTTATTCAAGTACCATTGGCTTTCCTAGAAAGTCACATTACTTTTGAAAAAAGCATTTACAGGCGTGACGATGTGGAAGGAAATTCAGAACAACTTCATTTTGGAGACATTAACCAGTCCGGTAGCTCACCCGTACCACTGACCCACACACATATCATTTGTTACCAAAGTCTCTTACCACTGATATTCAAGTGAATGCTACAGAGGCCAGAGAGGTCTGTGTGTTCGTGCCTGTTTAAATCATACAAACTACGAAAGTCTAGGATTAAAACCAGAGGCTAAAGGATGATGTCCAAAAGCTAGAAGCATTTAGTACTAAAGCATCTTCTGCAACACTCGCAGAAGAGTTTCTTCCTATGTCACACTTGACATGGAACATATCAAATTATGGCTTTCTACCCTCAGACTAACTCCATTCTCTGTATCACGACCTCAGTACACAAAAGAACTAAGACTCAAAAGAGCAACATTAAAAAAAAAAAGTTAAAAGAAAAGTAGAATTAATCTGGTGATAGAGTTCTTGCCACCTTAATCTATCAACTCTCCTTTTCCAATTATATATAGAGAGTTGCACCAACTTTCAGAAATATTGAGAAAGTCTTTTAAGTTTTCCCCTTATGCAAGACGTGCAGCCGGACTTCTCCTTTGGCTCTCCATGAAATGCCTTTTACCTCTCTGCACTTTTTCTTTTCAGCCCAAGCACAGAGCATCTGACCCCACCCCCCACTTTTTGTTGTGAAACTGGAACATGCCCAACATTTTTTCCTCAGTAGACAATTTATTTTTAAATCCATGGCTAAGAATGCAGCATAATATATTTTAAAACAAATGTTCTTAGTCATCATTTCCATAATATTTCAACCCCTTCACAGGAAATATGATTCAGAGCAGCAACAGAATAAAAACCAACAGTTTTCTATTAGCAAGTGTCCACAGCTCTTCATTTCAAATCTCAGCAGTAATAGAAAACTGCAATAATAAAAACTTGGATAAAGACTGACTCTTCGCAATAGCACTAATCAACAACTGGAGATCTGTCTGAAAGGCACACCGTATTTCAGTGGCACATAGTTGGTCAGCTACTGAAATGAACGCTTAAATTATGCTGTCCACGTTAGGAGCATGACAGACCTTCCAGGACTTCAAATAAGTAAAGTTTAATATTTAATAGAAAATAATACAGGTCTAAAACTAGATTGCCTTCCTCAAACAAATTCTCATTGATCCCAACTGGCCTGTCCTCCTAAGGAAGGTTTTCTATCCCAGATGAGGAGAGAGAAGGTCTCCTATACCGTAATTCCCTGTTGCTTCTTAAAAGCACATTATACACGCACAGAATGTGAGGTTAAATGCCTGGTACTTCTAACAAACTAGTTCATTCCTCCTTTTTCCCCATAGCACTGATAAATAAAGGTAAGTGTGTTTTGTGTCAGTGATGAAGAAGGGTAGATGTCAGGTCTGAAGTGTCAGGTTCAAATTTTAAGGTTTTGTAAATTAAGCTTTTATAAATGCCAAGGCGATGAAGCTACCCCATGAGTAGCTCTGGGCAGGCAATTTCGGTCACAACCAGGAATTATTCCTTGCTTCCCTGCTTACTGCATTGCACTTTGGTACAAAAGTGCTCCTGCCATATAATGTAAAAGCAGATAAATCTCTCCACTGCGCTTCGAGATCTTGTTGGTAATAAGACACTGTATTGACTAAATGTGTCTTACTGCATGCAGCTATGGGAAAAATAGGAAATACTACTGCAAATAAATTTCCATTAAATTGCTACATTTCTTCTTTCCTTTAGTTGAATTATTACTTTGGCTTTGCTCACTGTAATGATTTTTTATTTTTATTTTTAAGTTCTTTCTACTAAAACAAGTAGGAATAGGCTGTATGTGAAGTAATAAAAGTTGTGCTGCTATTTTTCATACGAAATTATTCAAAAACACACACAACTTAGGTTCAAACCACAAATTCATGACCAACCATGAAAACATACTTTTTTTCACGTTGCCATGAACTTTTACCTATAGAAGCCAGTGAGAAATCAGCTATTGACACCACTGTGAGCAGGTCAGACCATTCAGAAAAAAATGTAACAGGATAATGTCACCCTGCAATTAAATAAGTTGTGTAAAAAAACAAGTGGTAATCAGAACATACAATGGTCCAACCTGTATTAAGCATTTTCTCTCAACTCCATTAAAAGATTAAGGACAGTTATAAATGCACTGTTTTCTAAAATTGGCTTAACAGAGGCAACGTGGGCAGAATCATGGACAATGATTGATGTTCTAAAGCTACAGCATTTGCTGCCCTGCTGACACCATGGTTTGCTGAGTGGAAAGAACAGGATTTCTCTCAGAGAATACACTGCACCTGACAGAAAGTATTTGCAGAAAACAGTATCCGTGCCTTTGTCTAGACCTTATACATCCACAAACTGGACCCTGTTTGAGTACCTGCTGCACTCTGAGGAGGAGAGAACATTCATCTCCACGACCACGGAGCTCCCAAGGATATCCACCTTCCATGGCAGTATTAATAGGACATTAAATAAGAAAAGCAATTGCACCTCCACAGTTATTTTTGTAATTAGATTCCCTCACAAAACCTATTTTTCATCACTAATGAACAGGCTCTCACCTCATATTCCTGGCAGAGTCCATTGGTCTCAGACCCAGGGTTCAAGACACAGCCTCCTGGAGCCCCCAGGTATTTAAGGCAGATGTCTTCCAGAGAAGGGGTATGGACATCCCACTGCCCCACTTGTACTTACATGGGACAATCTATCCAAAGAAACTGGCTAAACAAAACAAGTTTTCTAGTCACAAATGTCTTACCTTGAAAAACAGCATAAATCCAACACACCCTACCAGTTGGACCTTACCCCATTCTAAAGCCCTGGGTTTACCCCAAACCCCAAATCCCAACAGTCCTTCTTGCCACTTCTGATTTTTGTCTGTTAGGGTGAAAGACCTCTACTCCTATGGGATCTCCTTTTTTCAAAGGCATTTCTCTTGCCATTCATGCAGTTCACAGAGCAGAAACCCATCTCAGCTCACCAGCGTGGTTGGTTTCTGCCTAATTACACAGGGACACTTTCTGAAGTCGGGGGCCTTGCTGGCAGAAACTGACTGCCGCAGTTGTATGGAAAAGCTGTTCAGTTTAGAACGTACCTTGCTGTGCCAGAAAACCATCTCTGGCCCTGACTGTCCATGAAGTATCACATCTGTGCTGAGATAGAAATGCTGTGAACCAGAGCACAAGTTACAACTATAAATGGTTTTCATACACCAGAAAGGAATTCATAACTTTATACAGGGATATTTCACACATGGTTACAAACACACCTAAAAGCTCCTGAGCGTCTCACTTACTAGTAAATAAAGAAAAAATTAACAGTGATTCCTTAAGTTTCTGTTTCTGGTTAACGCTGAAGATGAAAAACTGTTAACAAACCAAACCAACAGCAGAAAGAAGAGAAATATCTGGTAACCTAAAATAGAGCCCTACATACTGATTTGAGATAGAAAAACAGGATTTTTCAAACACACCTACTGTTTGGAAATGTCTTCCAAGATTATGGACCCTTCCAAGTCATAAAAGAAGTAGCTAGTATTTCATAAAAAGTCTTTAAACTTGGCTTTAGAGAAAATTAGTAATGGAAAAATTCATCAAAAGTCTACGTCATACAAATTAAACAGTCAAAACCACAACACACAGTCAAGATCTTATTATGGGTGAAACATTCCTGTGTGTGACTTTACAACGTCAAACTTTTAACATCCACAATTATCTATAATTTCCCAATACTGTAAAACACTTTGGCACCTTGTTGTAAAGATTTTCCAAAGAGGCCGATTTCAGGATCATAGAACCATGGAATGGATTGGGCTGGAAGGGATCTTTAAAGATCATCTAGTCCAAGGCTCCCCGGAGCCTTCTCTTCTCCAGGCTGAACAACCCCAACCCTCTCAGCCTCTCTTCATAGGAGAGGTGTTCTGGCCCCAAGATGAGACATCAGAAGACACCCAACACATACATAGTGTTTAATGGTCGGATATTGGAAGGAGTTCATTTCCATCTCCCAGGCGTAAGACTCGCATAACATGCACACAGAGAGAGATAACACATGGTACACAGAGGAGAGCAAACTGTGTGTCTCTTGGAGGGCAAAGATATGGCCCAGAGCATCAAACCACCGGTTTGCTCATGTTCAGCTACATCAGTAACTTCACCTCAATGACCTTCCTGACTGCCACATGCTATGCCTCTCCTCAATTCATAAATCTTGACAAAACTACGTGAAAAGAAGGATGATTCTCAAGTGGTGTAAATAAACTGTACAGCCAGTTTAGTCCATGCAAGTAAACGGATTCAGGACAGCTACAGAAGCAGTGACCAAATCTGTTTTTTCTTCCTGGGAAGCTCTCCTTCATCTCAACTAACCGCCTCACTACTTCATCAAACTTTGCAGCCTTTTCCTAGCAATTTGGACAAGGAAGACATTGAATTCCCCAGACTTCGCTTTCAATGACTTGAAATTGGCTTCACAACAATCGATGGTTATTCTCAAGTGTCTGCCAGCTTGGCCTTACTCTCCCAGTGACAATGACGTTGGGTTATCTCTTTCGCTCGCATCAGAGGACACCTAACACCTATTCACATCCACCTTTCAGCGCTCCCCAGGTTGCCCAAGGAGCATCAGACGGAAGGGTTTCCCTGAGGCTTCAACCACCTACAGAGCTCCAGAGGAACCTCCGAAGCATGACAAAATAAATCTGACAGCATTTTTAGTAAATAATGTTTTCCATTAGCTGCAAGAGCTATAAAATTAAAGCTTCTGGTCAGTCAATGCCCTTCTGTTTCCATTTACGGTTAAGAATGCAAAAACTTGACCATAATTTTTTTCCCAAACTCTGCTCAGCCTGTTCCAATTTTGGGACAGAATTCAGTCTAGTCAAAAATATTTTTAAACAATGTGGTTTATTTATAATCGGAAAAGTGATCTTAGTAATCATCAAAATTACTAGAAGTTACTAAATTTAAAACACAACGACTACATTTTCTTCTCTCCTCATACAGAGCAACAGATTGAGCAGAAAATCTGAGCGCTGCTGAACATGGCTCAACAGAATCCCCTCCCTCCATGAACAGCTGCAGCCAGAGCCAGAAAAAAAACCCAAAAAGCAAAAAGAATCCCAAACCAGCCAACCAACACAATGCTAGGAATGGCAAAGAATATGAAATATATAATCTCTTTTATATATTGTAGATCACCTATACTTTATGAGTACTACCACCCTATCCAAAAAAGATGACTGTAGAGGGAGATGTAGCAGTGGCAATAAAAATTGTAAGATTAAAAAAATCAGTATCGTTTAGATCATGTACAAGTTAAAGGAGAAGGGATACTCTAAGTGTATGTAGAATAAAGAAGCAGAATTGCAAAAAAGCAGCCATTCAATAAAGTAAGGGACAAATTGAGAACTGTACAAGAAAACAGGCTTTCACTAAACACATAATTTACTTGCAACAGTCACTACAAAAAGATGATGCTGAAGTCAAGAACTAGCAAAACTCAAAATTGGAATTACAATAAGACTATCCAGAAGAGCAACAAAAGGAAAGCCAAGTGGGAAACTTGCATGTGAAAGTAAATTACAGATGAAGAAGGAAAGGCAGATTATGATTGGCTCATGAACAGTTATTTTACATTGTCGGCTGCATCTGGTATTACCTACTTTCAGGAAAAAAAAAATACACCTCCCCAAAAAATAACCAACCTTCCACCTCCCCCAAAACAACAACACTAGAAATGCCGTGAGTGACTTCACCACAGAGGTTTCAATGTTCTGCGTAGTTTCTGGAGCACAGCCTACTAGTACACACAAAAACCCCTACGCTGCTCAAAAATATCAAGAACACATAAAAAACCCTGCTTTACAGATAACAGGAAACTGATGATTTCCAGACTAACCTGAAGAAGCTTTCAACATACATTATATTATGTTTGAACAGGAGACTGTCTTTTCTTGCCAAGTTAGCACCAAAATCCGTCACGCTTAGTCCAGCTATGTGACACTCTGAAAAAGCAAAAGCAAGACTAAGGCTGTGGTCTGACGGGTATTTCTGGCTGCAGGTCAGGCATTAAGTGCCTTTTCGCTGCGAACGCCTGCGTCACCGCTCTCCCTACCTGGGGTAATCCCCAAAGGTCTGCTGGCGTAACAGCACAGCGGTCAACCACGCGCCAGCCCTGCCTGAGGGATGGAGGTCACAACCAGAACCAAGCAAAACCACTGTATGGAAAAAGTGTTTGAGCTGACTGAGATCACTTTGTCTTGCCAGATGTATACCTGGTTTTGCAGCACAAGTCATGTGGGCAAGAGCAATGAGGCGTTTCCCATAGGAGGCTTCAAGTGCATTGGCTTTCACGCTGAATGAAATCTAACCATGATTCAGTTGGTTTTTACTCTCCGTACTCCCAGGTGTGGTCAGGGCTATATAACAGCCAGGGATTCATTTGCCTTTGGAGTAAAAATGTCAAGATCTTGCCTCCACTAAGATTTTACAGTACTGCAAAAGGGTGTTAATTATATCGCACGAGGGAGAAAGAGAGAAAAATCACTGTTTTGGTAATGAAGACACTGCTTCTTGGTAATCTCTGGATGCCAGTCTCCAGCTTACTAAGCATCATTTCCCACGCTCCCATACAACACACTGAACTCATATGTCTGATCACTGGAAATGAACTTTCATGGCAATTAAACCCCATCCTTCCTGCCTATTTATTTTCAATCAAAGGACCTTTCCCAAGAAAGCAGACACCCTAGTTCCAAGCATGAGCAGAAATTAAAACAAATGCTAGCGAAGATGCACTACCTTTTACATTATCTGTGATAGCTCTTCGAGGGTTTCACAAGGGATGCAAGTATGGAAAGGGAAGTTTTATGTTCTCACTCTCCCCACAGAGCTAGATGTTAAAAGCTTTTCACCTAAATTCATTTTTAAAATTGTAAAAAGAAAGTGACACATGGATTTTGAATCCTTTCTGTATCAGTGTCCGTGTTCCTCCATGTACCGCACGATTTGGGAAGGGGCTGTGGTGACATGGCTGACGCAAGAGAAAAGTAAATTCAAACACAAGTGGAGGGGGAGTGTGAAAGTTATCACTCATTTAAGATCTGGAGACCAAATGAGAACTTGACACTCAAATGATATTGAATAACACTTGAGAAATAAATCAATAAATCAGGCATTATTTGGCTTTTCCTCTTCAGATGAAGAATTGTTTTTCATGCAAAATATGAAGTAAGCTCTACTCATATTTCACATTCACTTAAATGTTCTCAGCTTCAGCTGTTACACAATTGGACAAATTTAGCTGTTACAAGTACTTCAACAGGAAGCTATTTAACATGTACCTTTCTTTTAATTCTTCTGACCTTGCCATTCCTGTTCAGCATTAGAAGATGTGGTCAGCTAAGGAAGGGCCGAGGGCTTGTCTAGCAAGGCAGGTTATTTTTTAAGAGTCACTGCCCTTCCAATCAACATGTTATTTTATACCACGTTAAATGCAAGAGAGGACAAGGCTGAAACATATATTATGCAAAGAGATGTAGGAGATGACTCACCAGAACAGAACACCTAGCCCTACGCCCTTGACATTCAATGTGAGTTGCTGGTAGCCACACAAATCTGTTTTCTTGTATTCTCTTTTTGAAATCTCTAAAATCTTAGTTAAGCTGCTGCCTTCATAGACACTAACAAATACTTTTGTTCCATTTATGAATATCTGTCATAAAAACACACCACAACTGAGACTGCTCTTTCTAAAATACTTTACAGACAAAAATTTTAAGTATTTAAATTGCTTCTACCTATATGCCTTATTATAAGTCTCCTTAGCTGAGGTCATGCTTCACTTACAACAAGCCACACATACAAAAATCAACGTAATAACCACAAAGCAGGTGGGGACCTGGCATTACAAAACACTGAGACCTGCACAGCACTTGGCAACCTACTCTAAACCATACCTGCAATGCTATTTTTCATCTTTTATCGCTTACATTTATCTTTGGTCTGTCTGGATAGATCACATAAAGATGGGAGCTAGCATTTAATACACAGCTGTATAAAGACTAGTCACCTGAGCCCCAATCTAGTTGAAACTCCCCAAATAAGCTCATGGATAAAACCCCAATGAAGCAGACGTGTGCTGTTCCAGAGGCCCCTGATGTTGAAAAGTCTATTTTAACCATCTGAGCAGCTGCAAACACCTACATACTTGTATTTTTAAATGATGCTATTGTGCATACACAAAATATGAATGGCAGTCCAGAGAAAGAACATAAAGCAGCGGAGAACAAACTGAATGAACAGAACTTAGAGCTCAGTTGATTTTGTTTATAAAAGAACAATCATTTATAAAAGAACAACCTGCTATCCGATTCTTTTAGCAAGGCAGACATAAGCACCAAAGAAAAGCAGTAACTTCTTTCCTGACAAATCCCTGATAAAAAAAGTCAAATGCTAAAAATGAGCAATACACATATTCTTCTTTTATAAAGATGATATTGAATCAAAAGGGACATTTTTTAGAGACTTGCATCAGTGTCCACAGTTACAGGTGCCTGAATGGAT